>NC_057743.1:4245448-4251831 GCF_004010195.1 Chiloscyllium plagiosum
AGAGAGTGGCACTCCCCCAGTACTCTCTCTCCCCTTTCCCTTCCCCTTCCCCCTGATCCCTCCAACAGAGCGGCACTCCCTCAGGACCTCCCCTCCCCCTTCCGCCCCAACCCTCTGACAGAGCAGCACTAACTCCCTCTCCCTGCCACTGTGACAGAGCGGCACTCCCTCAGTACTGCCCCCCTTGACAGGGCAGCAGCAGTCCCTCAACACTTCCCCCCCCACTTCAATAGAGTGGTACTCCCTCAACACTGCCCCCATCTGACAGGACAGCACTCCCTCAAGCTTGCCCCATCCCCTGACAGAGCAACACTCTCTCAGTACTGATAACCCCTCAACAAGGGCAGGGGTGGCACCAATTCAGAATTGTGTTGATTTGCCAGTCTACATGATGTGCTGCTGTCTGGGGGCGAAATTTAAACACATGCTCTTCTGATCTGAAAACAAGTCCACTTCACTATTTGTGATAGCCTCTTCTACCTCCCCTTTATGATCAAGGTCTCCCAATTGCCTGGAAAGATTTTCTTTTATTAATCAAAAATAACGTAACATGCAAAAGTGAGAACAAATTTTAAACAGACCTCTTCCTAAGAAACTGTTCTGCCATTTCTTTAAGTCTGGCAGTCGTGTTCAAACTTTTTCTGTGTCAGAAAATCTTTCTTCTCGGTAGTTTTTCATGTATGAGGTTTACTGGATGTTTCTTTTGTTAGACAACGATTATAATAAATTGAACTTTGTCATTTCAGGGAGCAAAACATCTAAAGATGTGTGCTGATCTAATGTGGCCCAGACTACAGTATCGTCAGAATCACTGCCAGAGGCAATGCCCTCCAGTAAAGTGGAGGATAAAAAATCAAGTAATCCTTGAGGCTGCACGCTAATTCAGTAAAAATCTAACTGGCATATGTACTGAAGATTGGCTAAGTCTGTATTTTCCAAGATAACATTTACAGATACTTGGGTAAAACTCCATTTGATTTCATTGAAAATGAGCTGTAAAAAGATTAAATGAATTCTGCAGTATTAAAACGCATCACCCTGATATAACAACTGCCTGACTTAATGCAGATCTGATGACGTTAGGAAATTTCATTAGGTTTTGAAAGCCTGTTCACGGGAATATTAGAAACTTGTTCATGTCTCTCATTAGAACAACCAGGGAATAGAGAATAGCCATTTTGATCAGATGGGGTTGGATTATTTTGTACGGTTCTGGATTTTAGTCAGATATAATTAATAATAAATGACTAAAACTGGAATACGCTTCTCTGACAACAGCCCTGGCTATGTCAGGTTGGAAAATGAGCAGGGCTTCGAAAGGGTTATGAAAGCAGAAAGGCAAGGTCAGAACGCAAAGCTGACAGCTTGGCAGATACTCTGATCGTAAGAACAGGAGGAAATGGGAGCAAAGACAGAAATTGCTGCAGGAGCTCAGCAGATCTGACAGCATCTGTGAAGAAGAGGGTAGAGTTAATGTTTTGAGTCCAAAATGGGTCATCTTCAGGACAATTGGGGATCACTTGCTATTGTGATCCTGCTCCACTAACTGACAAGATCAGGACTCAATTTGATTTTAATGCCTCCTTTCCCCACCTCCATTCATACCCGAGAAATCGATTGACTGTTCTGAGAGGTGATCAGTGAGGGAGAATTTTACTCCCCTTAATCCCAGCCAGGTGGAGTTCCTTCATACTATCTTCTTCTGTGTCGTCCTCAGAACTCCATGTGCAACAGCAACCTGCAGATCTGGATGTCCATGCTGCAATTCCTTGTTGGTAAACTGATTGATGTGCCCAGAATACAGCAGCTTTCAGGGTAAGTTGCTGCCTGGGTGTTGACAGGAGGGTTAGGGTGAGGGTTCAGGATTAAGATTTGAAGGAGGACATGGAAAATGTAACAGGTGGCAAGCCCACTGCTCAAACATCTGAGTTGAGATGATGCAACGGTGTTGGAGATGGGGGTGGGGAGGGCTGTGAGGACAATCATCCTTTAGGGGCCCATCAAGGCACACACCATGCCCCCCCTCCCCCATCTCTGCAGATCACACTGTTTGCTGCCATCAATGATCTCCAAAACATGACCAGCTCTCATTCTGTGCATCTCACCCCCAGACGGTGAGGGGTGTCCTGGTCTGTCCCCAAACAGAACCCCTGGGCTACACATTTCAGCCCACTCCAAGACTCCCTGGTACTGTTGTGGTTCTGTTCGCCGAGCTGGGAATTTGTGTTGCAGACGTTTCGTCCCCTGTCTAGGTGACATCCTCAGTGCTTCAGAACCTCCTGTGAAGCGCTTCTGTGATGTTTCCTCCGGCATTTATAGTGATTTATATCTGCCGCTTCCGGTTGTCAGTTCCAGCTGTCCGCTGCAGTGGCCGGTATATTGGGTCCAGATCAACAAACCACTACACGGTGTCACCGTGACGGAGTGCTGTACTGTCAGCGCTGTCACCGTGATGGAGTGCTTTACCGTCAGTGGTGTCACTGTGACGGAGTGGTGTACTATCAGCGGTGTCACCGTGACGGAGTGCTGTACTGTCAGCGGTGACACTGTGACGGAGTGCTGTACTGTCACCGCAGTCACTGTGATGGAGTGGTGTACTGTCAGCAGTGTCACTGTGATGGAGTGCTGTACTGTCAGCGGTATCACTGTGACATAGTGCTGTACTGTCAGCGGTATCACTGTGACAGAGTGCTGTACTGTCAGCGGTGTCACTGTGATGGAGTGCTGTACTGTCAGCGGTGTCACTGTGATGGAGTGCTCTATTGTCAGCGGTATCACTGTGACGTAGTGCTGTACTGTCAGCGGTGTCACTGTGATAGAGTGCTGTACTGTCAGCGGTATCACTGTGATGGAGTGCTGTACTGTCAGCGGTGTCACTGTGACAGAGTGCTGTACTGTCAGCGGTATCACTGTGACGTAGTGCTGTACTGTCAGCGGTGTCACTGTGATAGAGTGCTGTACTGTCAGCGGTGTCACTGTGACAGAGTGCTGTACTGTCAGCGGTGTCACTGTGATGGAGTGCTGTACTGTCAGCGGTATCACTGTGACATAGTGCTGTACAGTCAGCGGTGTCACTGTGATAGAGTGCTGTACTGTCAGTAGTGTCACTGTGATAGAGTGCTGTACTGTCAGCGGTGTCACTGTGATGGAGTGCTGTACTGTCAGCGGTATCACTGTGACGTAGTGCTGTACAGCCAGCGGTGTCACTGTGATAGAGTGCTGTACTGTCAGCAGTGTCACTGTGACAGAGTGCTGTACTGTCAGCAGTGTCACTGTGACAGAGTGCTGTAATGTCAGCGGTGTCACTGTGATGGAGTGCTGTACTGTCAGCGATATCACTGTGACGTAGTGGTGTACTGTCAGCAGTGTCACTGTGATAGAGTGCTGTACCGTCAGCGGTGTCACTGTGATGGAGTGCTGTACTGTCAGCGGTGTCACTGTGATGGAGTGCTGTACTGTCAGTGGTGTCACTGTGATGGAGTGCTGTAATTTAGCGGTGTCACTGTGATGGAGTGCTGTACTGTCAGCGGTGTCACTGTGATGGAGTGCTGTACTGTCAGTGGTGTCACTGTGATGGAGTGCTGTACTGTCAGTGGTGTCACTGTGACGGAGTGCTGTACTGTCAGCGGTGTCACTGTGATGTAGTGCTGTACCATCAGCGGTGTCCCTATGACGGAGTGCAGTACTGTCAGCAGTTTCACTGTGACGGAGTGGTGTACTGTCAGCAGTGTCACTGTGACTGAGTGCTGTACTGCCAGCAGTGTCACAGTGATGGAGTGCTGTACTGTCAGCGGTGTCAACGTGATGGAGTGGTGTACTGTCGGCAGTGTCACCTTAACAGTGTGATGTACTGTCAGCAGTGTCACCGTTACAGAGTCATGTAATGTCAGCGGTGTCACCGTGACGGAGTAGTGTACTGTCAGCGGTGTTACTGTGATGTAGTGCTGTACTGACAGCAGTGTCACCGTGACGGAGTGTGGTACTGTCAGCGGTGTTACTGTGATGGAGTATTGTACTGTCAGCGGTGTTACTGTGACGGAGTGCTGTACAGTCAGCGGTGTCACTGTGACGGAGTGCTGTACCGTCAGCAGTGTCACCGTGACGGAGTGCTGTACTGTCAGCGGTGTCACCGTGACGGAGTATTGTACTGTCAGCGGTGTTACTGTGATGGAGTGCTGTACAGTCAGCGGTGTCACTGTGACGGAGTGCTGTACCGTCAGCAGTGTCACTGTGACGGAGTGCTGTACAGTCAGCGGTGTCACCTTGATGGAGTTCTGTACAGTCAGCGGTGTCACTGAGATGGAGTGCTGTACTGTCAGCAGTGTCACCGTTACAGAGTCATGTTCTGTCAGCGGTGTCACCGTGACGGAGTAGTGTACTGTCAGCGGTGTTACTGTGATGTAGTGCTGTACCGTCAGCGGTGTCACTGTGACGGAGTGCTGTACCGTCAGCGGTGTCACTGTGACGGAGTGCTGTAATGTCAGCGGTGTCACCGTGACGGAGTGCTGAACCGTCAGCGGTGTCACCATGATGGAGTGCTGTACGGTCAGCAGTGTCACTGTGACAGACTGGTGTACTGTCAGTGGAGTCACCGTGATGGAGTGCTGTACTGTCAGTGGTGTCACTGTGACAGACTGGTGTACTGTCAGCGGTGTCACTGTGACGGAGTGCTGTACTGTCAGTGGTGTCACCATGATGGAGTGCTGAACCGTCAGCGGTGTCACTGTGACAGAGTGCTGTACTGTCAGCGGTGTCACCGTGATGGAGTGCTGTACTGTCAGCGGTGTCACTGTGACAGTGTGATGCACTGTCAGTGGTGTAACTTTGATGGAGTACTGTACCGTCAGCGGTGTCACTGTGATGGAGTGCTGTGCCGTCAGCGGTGTCACTGTGACGGAGTGCAGCACTGTCTGCGGTGTCACCGTGATGAGTGCTGTACTGTCAGCGGTGTCACTGTTAAGGTGTGGTATAATGTCAGTGGTGTCACCGTGATGGAGTGCTGTACCGACAGTGGTGTCACTGTTACGGAGTCTGTACTGTCAGCAGTGTCACCGTGAAGGAGTGCTGTACTGTCAGCAGTGTCACCGTGACGGAGTGCTGTACTGTCAGTGGTGTCACTGTGACGGAGTCTGTACTGTCAGCAGCGTCATCGTGACGGAGTGCTGTACTGTCAGAGGTGTCACCATGATGGAGTGCTGTAATGTGAGTGTTATCACCGTGACGGAGTGCTGTCCTGTCAATGGTGTCACCGTGAAGGAGTGCTGTACTGTCAGCAGTGTCACTGTGATGGAGTGCTGTACCGTCAGCGGTGTCCCTGTGATGGAGTGCTGTACTGTCAGCAGTGTCACTGTGATGGAGTGCTGTACTCTCAGCGGTATCACAGTGACGGAGAGCTGTAATGTCAGCAGTGTCACCGTGACGGAGTGCTGTACTGTCACAGGTGTCACCGTGATGGAGTGCTGTACCGTCAGCGGGGTCACTGTGACGGAGTGCTGTACGGTCTGCAGTGTCACTGTGACGGAGTGCAGCACTGTCTGCGGTGTCACCGTGATGGAGTGCTGTACTGTCAGCGGTGTCACTGTGATCGAGTGCTGTACCGACAGAGTGTCACTGTGATGGAGTGCTGTAACGTCAGCAGTGTCACTGTGAAGGAGTCTGTACTGTCAGCAGTGTCACCGTGAAGGAGTGCTGTACTGTCAGCAGTGTCACCGTGACGAAGTGCTGTACTGTCAGCGGTGTCACTGTTATGGTGTGGTGTAATGTCAGCGGTGTCACCGTGATGGAGTGCTGTACTGTCAGAGGTGTCACTGTTATCGTGTGGTGTAATGTCAGCGGTGTCACCGTGATGGAGTGCTGCACTCTCAGTGGTGTCACTGTGACGGATTGCTGTACTGTCAGCGGTGTCACTGTGATGGAGTGCTGCACTGTCAGCGGTGTCACCGTGATGGAGTGCTGTACTGTCAGAGGTGTCACCGTGATGGAGTGCTGTACTGTCAGCGGTGTCACCGTGATGGAGTGCTGTCCTGTCAGAGGTGTCACCGTGATGGAGTGCTGTAATGTCAGCGGTGTCACTGTGATGGAGTGCTGTACTGTCAGTGATGTCACTGTGACGGAGTGCTGTCCTGTCAGTGGTATCACTGTGATGGAGTGCTGTACCGTCAGCGGTGTCCCTGTGACGGAGTGGTGTACTTTCAGCAGTGTCACTGTGACAGAGTGCTGTATTGTCAGCGGTGTCACCGTGACGGAGTGCTGTACTGTCAGTGGTGTCACCGTGATGGAGTGCTGTATTGTCAGCGGTGTCACAGTGACGGAGTGCTGTACTGTCAGCGGTGTCAGTGTGAGGGAGTGGTGTACTGTCAGCGGTGTCACTGTGACAGAGTGCT
>NC_057743.1:4252275-4253595 GCF_004010195.1 Chiloscyllium plagiosum
ATGGAGTGCTGTACTGTCAGTGGTGTCACCGTGATGGAGTGGTGTACTGTCAGCGGTGTCACTGTGATGGAGTGCTGTATTGTCAGCGGTGTCACTGTGACGGAGTGCTGTACTGTCAGCGGTGTCACTGTGATGGAGTGCTGTAAAGTCAGCAGTGTCACTGTGACGGAGTGGTGTACTCTCAGCGGTGTCACCGTGACGGAGTTCTGTACTGTCAGCGGTGTCACTGTAATGGAGTGCTGTACTGTCAGTGGTGTCATTGTGACGGAGTTGTGTACTGTCAGCGGTGTCACTGTGATGGAGTTCTGCACTGTCAGTGGTTTCATTGCGAGGGAGTGGTGTACTGTCACCAGTGCTGTAATGTCAGTGATGTCACTGTGATGGAGTGGTGTACTTTCAGCAGTGTCACTGTGACAGAGTGCTGTATTGTCAGAGGTGTCACCTTACGGAGTGCTGTACTATCAGCAGTGTCACGGTGACGGAGTGCTGTACGGTCAGCAGTGTCACTGTGATGGAGTCTGTACTGTCACCAGTGTCACCGTGACGGAGTGCTGTACTGTCAGAGGTGTCACCTTACGGAGTGCCTGTACTGTCAGCGGTGTCACTGTGACGGAGTGCTGTACTGTCAGTGGTGTCACAGTGACGGAGTGCTGCACTGTCAGTGGTGTCATTGTGACGGAGTGGTGTACTGTCAGCGGTGTCACAGTGACGGAGTGCTGTTCTGTCTGTGGTGTCACCGTGACGGAGTGCTGTACTGTTAGCGGTGTCATTGTGACGGAGTGGTGTACTGTCAGCGGTGTCACTGTGATGGAGTGGTGCACTGTCAGCAGTGTCACCGTGACGGAGTGCTGTACTGTCAGCGGTGTCACTGTGATGGAGTGCTGTACTCTTAGCGGTGTCACTGTGACAGTGTGGTGTACTCTCAGCGGTGTCACTGTGAATGAGTGCTGTACTCTCAGCAGTGTCACTGTGACGGAGTGCTGTACTGTTAGTGGTGTCACTGTGACTGAGTGCTGTACTGTCAGTGGTGTCACTGTGACAGAGTGCTGTACTGTCAGCGGTGTCACTGTGACGGAATGCTGTACTGTCAGCAGTGTCACTGTGACGCAGTTCTGTACAGTCACAGGTGTCACCGTGATGGAGTGCTGTTCCGTCAGCGGTGTCACTGTGACGGAGTGCAGCACTGTCTGCGGTGTCACCGTGATGGAGTGTCACTGTGATGGAGTGCTGTAACGTCAGCAGTGTCACTGTGACGAAGTGCTGTACTGTCAGCGGTGTCACTGTGACGGAGTGCTGTACTGTCAGTGGTGTCACTGTGAC
>NC_057743.1:4255560-4261740 GCF_004010195.1 Chiloscyllium plagiosum
CAGTGTCACTGTGACAGAGTGCTGTATTGTCAGCGGTGTCACAGTGACGGAGTGCTGTACTGTCAGTGGTGTCACCGTGACGGAGTGCTGTACTGTCAGCGGTGTCACCGTGATGGAGTGCTGTCCTGTCAGAGGTGTCACCGTGATGGAGTGCTGTACTGTCAGCGGTGTCACTGTGATGGAGTGCTGTAATGTCAGTGATGTCACTGTGAGGGAGTGCTGTCCTGTCAGTGGTATCACTGTGATGGAGTGCTGTACTGTCAGCAGTGTCACCGTGACGGAGTGCTGTACCGTCAGCAGTGTCACTGTGAACGGAGTGGTGTACCGTCAGCAGTGTCACTGTGACAGAGTGCTGTATTGTCAGCGGTGTCACAGTGACGGAGTGCTGTACTGTCAGTGGTGTCACCGTGACGGAGTGCTGTACTGTCAGCGGTTTCACAGTGACGGAGTGGTGTACTGTCAGCGGTGTCAGTGTGAGGGAGTGGTGTACTGTCAGCGGTGTCACTGTGACAGAGTGCTGTCCTGTCAGCAATGTCACTGTGATGGAGGGCTGTACCGTCAGTGGTGTCACTGTTATGGAGTGTTGTACTGTCAGCGGTGTCACTGTGACAGAGTGCTGTACTGTCAGTGGTGTCACTGTGACGGAGTGCTGTATTGTCAGCAGTGTCACTCTGACGGAGTGGTGTGCTGTCAGTGGTGTCACCGTGATGGACTGCTGTACTGTCAGCGGTGTCACCGTGACGGAGTGGTGTACTGTCAGTGGTGTCACGGTGACGGAGTGCTGTACTGTCAGTGGTGTCACCGTGATGGAGTGGTGTACTGTCAGCGGTGTCACTGTGATGGTGTGCTGTACTGTCAGCGGTGTCACCGTGACGGAGTGGTGTACTGTCAGTGGTGTCACGGTGACGTAGTGCTGTACTGTCAGCGGTGTCACCGTGATGGAGTGGTGTACTGTCAGCGGTGTCACTGTGACGGAGTGCTGTACTGTCAGCGGTGTCACTGTGATGGAGTGCTGTAAAGTCAGCAGTGTCACTGTGACGGAGTGGTGTACTCTCAGCGGTGTCACTGTGACGGAGTCCTGTACTGTCACCGGTGTCACTGTAATGGAATGCTGTATTGTCAGTGGTGTCACCGTGACGGAGTTCTGTACTGTCAGCGGTGTCACTGTAATGGAGTGCTGTATTGTCAGTGGTGTCACTGTGATGGAGTGGTGTACTGTCAGCAGTGTCACTGTGATGGAATGCTGTACTGTCAGCAGTGTCACCTTGATGGAGTGCTGTACTGTCAGTGGTGTCATTGTGACGGAGTTGTGTACTGTCTGTGGTGTCACCGTGACGGAGTGGTGTCCTGTAAGCGGTGTCAGTGTGACGGGGTGCTGCACTGTCAGCGGTGTCACTGTGATGGAGTGCTGTACTGTCAGCGGTGTCACTGTGATGGAGTGCTGCACTGTCAGTGGTTTCATTGCGAGGGAGTGGTGTACTGTCACCAGTGTCACCGTGACGGAGTGCTGTACTGTCAGAGGTGTCACCTTACGGAGTGCTGTACTATCAGCAGTGTCACGGTGACGGAGTGCTGTACGGTCAGCAGTGTGTAACTGTGACGGAGTGGTGTAATGTCACCGGTGTCACTGTGACGGAGTGCTGCACTGTCAGCAGTGTCACCGTGATGGAGTGCTGTACTGTCAGTGGTGTCACTGTGACGGAGTGATGTACTGTCAGCCGTGCCGTTGTGACGGAGTGCTGTCCTGACAGCGGTGTCACTGTGACGGAGTGGTGTACTGTCAGCGGTGTTACCGCCATGGAGTGCTGTACTGTCAGCGGTGTCACCGTGACGGAGTGCTGTACTGTCACAGGTGTCACTGTGACGGAGTGCTGCACTGTCAGCGGTGTCACCGCCACGGAGTGCTGTACTGTCACAGGTGTCACCGCGACGGAGTGCTGTACTGTCAGCGGTGTCACCGCGACAGAGTGCTGCACTGTCAGCGGTGTCACTGTGACGTTTTGCTGTACTGTCTGCGGTGTCACTGTGATGGGGTGCTGTGCTGTCAGCGGTGTCACTGTGACGGAGGTGCTGTACAGTCAGCGGTGTCAGTGTGACGCAGTGCTGCACTGTCAGCAGTGTCACCGCCACAGAGTGCTGTACTGTCAGCGGTGTCACTGTGATGGGGTGCTGTAATGTCAGTGGTGTCACCGCCACGGAGTGCTGTACAGTCAGCGGTGTCAGTGTGACGGAGTGCTGTACTGTCAGCAGTGTCACCGTGACGGAGTGCTGTACTGTCAGAGATGTCACCGTGATGGAGTGCTGTACTGTCAGCGGTGTCACCGTGATGGAGTGCTGTACTGTCAGAGGTGTCACCGTGATGGAGTACTGTACTGTCAGCGGTGTCACCGTGACGGAGTGCTGTACCGTCAGCAGTGTCACTGTGACAGAGTGGTGTAATGTCAGCAGTGTCACAATGACGGAGTGCTGTACTGTCAGCGGTGTCACCGTGTTGGAGTGCTGTAATGTCAGCAGTCTCACTGTGACGGAGTGGTGTACTGTCAGCCGTGTCACTGTGACAGAGTGCTGTACTGTTAGCAGTGTCACAGTGACGGAGTGCTGTACTGTCAGCGGTGTCACCGTGATGGAGTGCTGTAATGTCAGCAGTCTCACTGTGACGGAGTGGTGTACTGTCAGCGGTGTCCCTGTGACGGAGTGCTGTACTGTCAGCGGTGTCACCGTGATGGAGTGCTGTCCTGTCAGTGGTGTCACTGTGATGGAGTGCTGTACTGTCAGCGGTGTCACCGTGATGGAGTGCTGTCCTGTCAGTGGTGTCACTGTGATGGAGTGCTGTACCGTCAGCGGTGTCCCTGTGACGGAGTGCTGTACTCTCAGCGGTGTCACAGTGACGGAGAGCTGTAATGTCAGCGTTGTCACCGTGGCGGAGTGCTGTACTGTCACAGGTGTCACCGTGATGGAGTGCTGTACCGTCAGCGGTGTCACTGTGACGGACTGGTGTACCGACAGCGGTGTCACTGTGATGGTGTTTTTTACCGTCAGCGATGTCACTGTGACGGAGTGCTGTACCGTCAGCGGTGTCACTGTGACGAAGTGCAGCACTGTCTGCGGTGTCACCGCGATGGAGTGCTGTACTGTCAGAGGTGTCACTGTTCAGGTGTGGTGTACTGTCAGCGGTGTCACTGTGATCGAGTGCTGTACCGACAGAGTGTCACTGTGATGGAGTCTGTACTGTCAGCAGTGTCACCGTGAAGGAGTGCTGTACTGTCAGCAGTGTCACCGTGATGGAGTGCTGTACCGTCAGCAGTGTCACTGTGACAGAGTCTGTACTGTCAGCAGTGTCACCGTGAAGGAGTGCTGTACTGTCAGCAGTGTCACCGTGATGGAGTGCTGTACCGTCAGCAGTGTCACTGTGACGGAGTCTGTACCGTCAGCGGTGTCCCTGTGACGGAGTGCTGTACTGTCAGCAGTGTCACTGCGACGGAGTGCTGTACCATCAGCAGTGTCACTGTGACGGAGTGGTGTACTGTCAGCAGTGTCACTGTGACAGAGTGCTGTATTGTCAGCGGTGTCACAGTGACGGAGTGCTGTACTGTTAGTGATGTCACCGTGACGGAGTGCTGTACTGTCAGCGGTGTCACAGTGACGGAGTGGTGTACTGTCAGCGGTGTCAGTGTGACGGAGTGGTGTACTGTCAGCGGTGTCACTGTGACAGAGTGCTGTATTGTCAGCGGTGTCACTTTGACGGAGTGCTGTATTGTCAGCAGTGTCACTCTGACGGAGTGGTGTGCTGTCAGTGGTGTCACCGTGATAGCCTGCTGTACTGTCAGCGGTGACACCGTGACGGAGTGGTGTACTGTCAGTGGTGTCACCGTGACGCAGTGCTGTACTGTCAGCGGTGTCACCGTGATGGAGTGGTGTACTGTCAGCGGTGTCACTGTGATGGACTGCTGTACTGTCAGCGGTGCCACTGTGATGGAGTGCTGTATTGTCAGCGGTGTCACTGTGATGGACTGCTGTAATGTCAACGGTGTCACTGTGACCGAGTGCTGTACTGTCAGCGGTGTCACTGTGACGGAGTGCTGTAATGTCAGCGGTGTCGCTGTGACGTAGTGCTGTACTGTCAGTGGTGCTAGTGTGACGGAGTGGTGTACTGTCAGTGGTGTCACTGTGATGGAGTGCTGTACTGTCAGTGGTGTCACTGTGACGGAGTGCTGTACTGTCAGTGGTGTCACTGTGATGCAGTGCTGTAGCGTCAGTGGTGTCACTGTGACGGAATGGTGTACTGTCAGCGGTGTCAACGTGAAGGAGTGCTGTACTGTCAGTGGTGTCACTGTGATGGAGTGCTGTACTGTCAGCGGTGCCGTTGTGACAGAGTGCTGTCCTGACAGTGGTGTCACTGTGATGGAGTGCTGTACTGTCAGCGGTGCCGTTGTGACGGTGTGCTTTCCTGACAGCGGTGTCACTGTGACGGAGTGCTGTACTGTCAGCGGTGTCACCGCGACGGAGTGCTGTACTGTCACAGGTGTCACTGTGACGGAGTGCTGCACTTTCAGCGGTGTCACCGCGACGGAGTGCTGTACTGTCAGCGGTGTCACCGCGACAGAGTGCTGCACTGTCAGCGGTGTCACTGTGACGTTTTGCTGCACTGTCTGTGGTGTCACTGTGATGGGGTGCTGTAATGTCAGCGGTGTCACTGTGACGGAGGTGCTGTACAGTCAGCGGTGTCAGTGTGACGGAGTGCTGTACTGTCAGCAGTGTCACCGTGACGGAGTGCGTACTGTCAGCGGTGTCACCGCGACAGAGTGCTGCACTGTCAGCGGTGTCACTGTGACGTTTTGCTGCACTGTCTGCGGTGTCACTGTGATGGGGTGCTGTACTGTCAGCAGTGTCACCGTGACGGAGTGCTGTACTGTCAGAGGTGTCACCGTGATGGAGTGCTGTACCGACAGCGGTGTCACCGTGACGGAGTGCTGTCCTGTCAGTGGTGTCACTGTGATGGAGTGCTGTACCGACAGCGGTGTCACCGTGACGGAGTGCTGTACCGTCAGCAGTCTCACGGTGACGGAGTGGTGTACTGTCAGCGGTGTCACTGTGACAGAGTGCTGTACTGTCAGCGGTGTCACCGTGATGGAGTGGTGTACTGTCAGCCCTGTCACTGTGATGGACTGCTGTAATGTCAGCGGTGTCACTGTGATGGAGTGCTGTACTGTCGGCGGTGTCACTGTGACGGAGTGCTGTACTGTCAGCCGTGTCACTGTGATGGAGTGCTGTAAAGACAGCAGTGTCACTGTGATGGTGTGGTGTATCTCAGTGGTGTCACTGTGACGGAGTCCTGTACAGTCAGCGGTGTCACTGTAATGGAGTGCTGTACTGTCACAGGTGACACCGTGATGGAGTGCTGTACCATCAGCGGTGTCACTGTGACGGAGTGCTGTACGGTCTGCAGTGTCACTGTGACAGACTGGTGTCCTGTCAGCGGTGTCACTGTGATGGTGTGGTGTACTGTCAGCGGTGTCACTGTGATGGAGTTTTTTACCGTCAGCGGTGTCACTGTGACGGAGTGCTGTACCGAAAGCGGTGTCACTGTGACGGAGTGCAGCACTGTCTGCGGTGTCACCGTGATGGAGTGCTGTACTGTCAGAGGTGTCACTGTGATGCAGTGCTGTACTGACAGCGGTGTCACTGTGATCAAGTCCTGTACCGACAGAGTGTCACTGTGATGGAGTTCTCTACCGTCAGCAGTGTCACTGTGACAGAAGCTGTACTGTCAGCAGTGTCACCGTGACGAACTGCTGTACTGTCAGCGGTGTTACTGTGACGGAGTGCTGTACTGTCAGCGGTGTCACTGGTATGGTGTTGTGTAATGTCAGCAGTGTCACCGTGACGGAGTGCTGTACTGTCAGAGATGTCACGGTGATGGAGTGCTGTACTGTCAGCGGTGTCCCTGTGACGGAGTGCTGTACTGTCTGCAGTGTCACTGTGACGGAGTGCTGTACTGTCTGCAGTGTCACCGTGACGGAGTGCTGTACTGTCAGCAGTGTCCCTGTGACGGAGTGCTGTACTGTCAGTGGTGTCACTGTGACGGAGTGCTGTACTGTCAGCGGTGTCAGTGTGATGGAGTGGTGTACC
Organism: Chiloscyllium plagiosum; assembly: GCF_004010195.1. Taxonomy (NCBI): domain Eukaryota; kingdom Metazoa; phylum Chordata; class Chondrichthyes; order Orectolobiformes; family Hemiscylliidae; genus Chiloscyllium; species Chiloscyllium plagiosum. The sequence goes on from NC_057743.1 coordinate 4,261,690, forward strand.
TTCAGCGGTGTCACTGTGACGGAGTGTGTATTGTCAGCAGTGTCACTCTGA
>NC_057743.1:4262240-4274231 GCF_004010195.1 Chiloscyllium plagiosum
TCAAACTTACCTACGTTAAACTCCATTTGCCATTTCTCAGCCCACATCCCCAGCTGTTCAAAGTCCTGCTGCAATTTCTGACAACATTTCTCACTGTCCACAATACTGCCTATTTTAGTATTAACTGCAAACTTACTAATCATGCCTTATATGTTCTCGTCCAAATCATTGATGTAGATAACAAACAATGACGGGCCCATTACTGACCCCTGAGGCACTCCACCAGTCATAGACCCCCAGTCCGCCAAGCATCCTTTCACTATTTTCCTCTGCTTCCTACCACCAAGACAATTGTGTATCCAATTCGGCAGCTCCCCTGGATTCCATGTGATCTAACCTTCCAAAGCAGCCTACTATGTGGAACCTTATCAAAGGCCTTACTGAAATCCATACAGACAATGTCTATTGCCCTGCCCTCGTCAACCTTCCCGGTCACTTTACCAAAGAACTCTAACAAATTTGTGAGGCATGGTCTCCCACACACAAAGCCATGTTGACTATTCCTAATCAAACTCTATCTTTCCAAATGCATGTATATCTTATCCCTTAGAATCTTCTCAAGGAACTTACCTACCACAGATATTAGGCTTACTGGTCTACAGGTTTTTCTTTGCAGCCCTTCTTGAATAAGGATACAACATTTGCTCCTCTCCAGTCTTCCGAGACCTCACCCATGGCTAACAATGATGCAAAAATATCAGACAGGGCCCCCACAGTTTCTTCTCTAGCCGCAGTGTTCTTGGATATATCTGGTCAGGACCAAAAGATTTATCCACCTTCATATGTTTTAATACATTCAACATCTTCTCTACTATGATATGGACTGTGCCCAAGATAACATCACTAACTTCCCGAAGTTCCCAAGTCTTCATGTCTTTTTCCACGGTAAACACAGAGGAGAATTATTCACTGAGGATCTTACCCATCTCCTGCGGTTCTACATATACATGTTCACTTTTGGTCCTTGAGGAGGCCCTATTCTCTCTCTAGTTATTCTTTTTCCTTTAATATACTTAAACAACCCGTTTGGATTCACCCTAATCTTCTCAGCCAAGGCTAGATCGTGCCCCCTCTTCACCCTCCTGATTTCCTTCTTCAGTAAACTCCTGTATCTCCTACATACCCCCAGGGATTCCCTTGAACCCAACTACCTACTTCATTTTTCTGGTCAAAACCTCAACATCTCTTCTCATCCAGGGTTCCCGATTTCTGCCAACCTTGTCCTGCATCCTCACAGGAACATATAGACCTTGACCTCTAGCTAGCTCCCTTTTAAAGGCCTCCCACTTACCAGAGGTTCCCTTGCCTGAAAACTACTCCAATCAAACCCTGACGCTCCTGTCCAATTCAATCAAAATTCACCTTGCCCCAATTTAGAACGTGAACCTATGGAACAGTTTTGTTTTTCTCCAAAACTATTTTGAAATTAATAGAACTATGGTCACTGGTCCCAAAGTGCTTCCCCATTGTCACCTTTGTCACCTGTCCTTCCCTATTTCCCAAGAGTAGGTCGGGTTTTGCCCCTTCCTGAGTCGGACTCTCTATGTACTGCTTTTAGTGTGGTGCTGGAAAAGCACAGCAGATCAGGCAGCATCCGAGGAGCAGGAAAATCGACGTTTTGGGCAAAAGCCTTTCATCAGGATTGGAGGCAGGGAGCCATGAACATATAGACCTTGAACTCTAGCTATCTCACTTTTAAAGGCCCTCCACTTGCCAGAGGTCCCTTTGCCTCCAAACAATCTACTGCGATCAACCCCTGCTAGCTCCTGTCTAATTCCATCAAAATTCACCTTGCCCCAATTCAGAACATATGGACTAGTTTTGTCCCTCTCCATAACTATTTTAAAATTAATAGAACTATGGTCACTGGTCCCAAATTGCTCCCCCACTGTCACCTCGATCACCTATCCTGCCCTATATCACCTATCCTGCCCCTTCCCGAGTAGGACCCTCTATATACTGCTTGAGGAAACTTTCCTGAACGCACTTAACAAATTCCACCCCATCTAAGCCGTTAACGCTCTGGCAGTCCCAGTCTATGTTAGGAAAATTAAAATCCCCTGCTATGATAACATTATTGTTCCTGCAAGTGTCCCTGCATAATTCTTCCTCTAATTCCCATTGACTATTTGGGGGCCTTTAGTACAACCCCAATAACATCACCACCCCCTTCTTATTTCTTAGCTCCACCCACAACACCTCAGTGGATGATCCTTCAGTTATTTCATTTCTGATTGCTGCTGTGATACTCAGCTTAATCAAAAATGTAACTCCCCCTCCCGTCTTTTTACTAACTCTGTCCCACCTAAAGCATCTGTCCCCTGGCATATTAACTTCCAGTCCTGTCCCTCCCTTAACCATGTTCCTCCCTTAACCTTCATATCCCATTCCTCCATACCTATCCACACCCTGAGTTGATCAGCCTTAGCCTTACCTCTTGCATTGAAATAGATGCAATTTAATCCAACAGACATTCCTTGCTCCCTGTCATGTTCCAGCTTGACTGTTTCTTTAACTTAACATTCCTGACTACTACATCTCTCCTTCCAGCCTTGCACTTGTCTCCCTGCTGTTGAGGATCCTGTCCCTCTGCCAATCTAGTTTAAACCCTTCCTTTTAGCACGAGCAAACCTGACCACCAAGATATTGGTCCCCGTCCAGTTCCGGTGCAACATGTCCTTCATAAGTAGGTCACCTCTGCCCCAAAAAAGATCTCAATGATCTAAAAATCTGAATGCCGGCCCCTGCGCCAATTGTTTAGCCACGCATTTATCTGTCATATCCTCCTGTTCTTACCCTCACAAGCACATCTGTGGAGACAGAAACAGAACCCTGAAGGAGAGTTACATCACACTCAAAACGTTAACTCTGGAGAACTCTGCTGCAGACACTCAGCAGGTGAAGACAGAAATGGAGTTGACTTTTTGAGCCTGATATGACTCTTCTTCAGAATTCTGTTTCTCTTCCCACAGATGCCGCCAGACCTACTGAGTTTCTCCAGGATTCACTGCGGTTGGATCATTAATCCTTTCATTGCACATTTTACATGTTTCAACGAGATCACCTCTCTACAAAGCCTTGAAATGAGGATCGGAATGTCAGCGTGTGTGCACAGGAAACAAACTTTGGCAACATCCAGGACCCAGCATTTATCAGCGAGGTATAATTCCAGTAATAGCCACACTGAGCTGTCAATTAATGGAATAGCATTCTTAAATATTCATTGTATGGTCCCAGGAATGGATGGGTTCATTCACATTGGGCTTCTCAAATGGAGAATTCTGCTCTTGGTGTTGTCCTTTGGGAGAGTTTATAATGATATTGACTCTGATAAGCTCAGCCTCAATCCCTGCCTGTTTTAGCATGCTTGCTGATCTTACATATAACATTGTGGCACTCTGAAATGACATGAAATCTACAGCTTACAGTAAAACATGAGTGTGTCAGTTACATAGAATATAGTGCTGTAGAAGAGGGGCTCTCCCTCACAGTTGTCTTCCTGGAGTGAGCAAGGATGACACAGTGACTATGAGGAATTGATGTTGTCCTCAGCCTCAGACCTGCATGATGCCTCACTTACAAGTACTGGGCTGTGCCACCAAATATCCAATCGCTGCTCAGAAACTAACACTTTCCTTGTTTTGGTGATGCTGTGAAAAGAAGGAATGTTACCTATTTCTTTTTAATGGTCACTTTTGCAGGTGCCACATGAAAGAGGGAAAAAGCAAATAATCACAGGATTGAACAGGTGAGATTTCTGAGCCAAGGTAAACGGCACTGGCATGAACAAACTCTGCCAATGACAACACTTTCCCTTTGAAAATTGAGTTCTGGATAATGGCCTGAAAATCAGCAATGTTTGTTCTGGCTTTGCTCCAGATGCTTATAATTGATTACAATGTGAAGGAAACTATCAGGGACATGGAATGAATGTGAACAAACAATAATTTGTAACTCTTTATATTACCAGTGCAACCTGAGCATCATTAGAATGCGGTTTCCTCCCACAGTCCAAAGATGTGCAGGGTCAGGTGAATTGGCCATACTAAATTGCCCGTAGTGTTAGGTAAGGGGTAAATGTAGGGGTATGGGTGGGTTTCGCTTCGGCGGGTTGACGTGGACTTGTTGGGCCGAAGGGCCTGTTTCCACACTGTAATCTAATCTAATCTAATCTAATTTGCAGGACAGATTGAACAGACTACAGAGTAGTGATATGAAAGAAGTCTTTCAAATAATTAATTGGGTAAAGATGGGGAAGATACTTCTGCTTGCTGGAGTGATAGGCAACAGAATTCAGGTTGAAGGGTATAAAAATATTTATAAATCCCAAAATGCATTCAGTGGGACAAAAGAATATAACACATGGAGGTAGAAATTGCCCTGAAGAACAAGTAAAACTTTGGAGAATCAAAGGAAGTTAGCTATGGAGGTAATTGCAAAACAGATTTTACATGATCTGTGGGGAAATAAATGATACTTGGTCTTTTTATCTGATCCAAAGACATGTAGGTTAGATGGATTGGCCATGCCAAATTGCCCACTGTGTCCAGGGATGTTGAGTCTCGATGGATTAGCCATCGGAAATGCGGGGTTATGTGGATAGGGTGGGGCTGTCAGTCTGGGTGGGATATTCTTCAAAGCAATGGCCTGTTTCTGCACTGTAGGGACTCTATGTTTTGACGTTTTCTTATGATGTTGCCTTCTCATTTTGAAAGAAAGTGGGCAATCCCTGTGGTGAACATAGATCTGGAAGCAATACAATAAGGAGAGTTTAAACTTTCTTTTCAAAATGTCTGTGGAATCTGAAATTATTTGAACCAAACTTTTAAGAGTCTATCTGATTTGTAAATTGATCAATCATAAAAGTACAAAACAATAGATTGTGTGATCTGGTGATCATTAACCTGTAATGCTGTGTAGTTGTCAGGTATGAAGGAGATGTGCAGACAAAGAAGACTCACCTTATGTAGGGGCAGCTTGTGATTTTAGATAAACCTGTTGGACCATATCCTCTTTAGTGTCACTTCTGATTTTGTCCATTCCAGTCCAACTCCAGGATATCTCGTGCCACATTTGTGTGGGTAATGATGTGAATGCTTGTGGTTCTATCAATTGTGCCTCTGTTACATTGACTCAATTATTCTGCAGCTTGTAACTACTTTAGCCAGCAGTTCTGCTGACTTCATGTGCCCCCATTGTCTGTCTTTCACTATCCTTAGTCATCTACTAAAGCTCATCTACAACAGCTCTGTGACATCCATCATCCAGCTATGCTCACATTGACCCATTTACAAAAGATCTGCAGATTTTCAGCTTGGATAAATTGCTCAAAAGTACTGGTATTTTCTTTTCTGATAGTCACTTTTTAGAGCTCTTCTTTTGCAGTTTTCAGCTTCTGTTAATTTGTCTTCTGCTCAATACATGGAGTTGTCACATGTCATAGTATTTACAATTCAAAAACCTATGTTTGCTTCCACAGATCTGTACTTATTGTCAAGAGTTCTGAGGCAGACGAGTAAATGGATGGAGTCGAGAGTGTATTGCTGGAAAAGCACAGAAGGTTAAGCAGCATCCGAGGAGCAGGAGAATCGATGATTTGGGCATAAGCGCTTCATCAGGAATGTCGATTTTCCAGCTCCTCAGATGCTGCCTAACCTGCTGTGGCTTTTCCAGCACCACACTCTCAAATCTAATCTCCAGCATCTGCAGTCCTCACTTTCTCCGAGTAAGTGGATGGAGTGTAACATCTTATGAGATTTTTCTTTGTTACAAGCTCAGACTTTCTTGTTGCTAACACATCCTTCATCCTCACAAAATTATGACGTAGTGGTGCTGGTGTTAGATTGAGGTGGGCAAAGTCAGAAGTCACATGACACCCAACAGGTTTATTTGAAAGTACGAGCTTTCAGAGCAATAAAACTTATCTGATGAAGGGGCAGCACTCCAAAAACTTGTGATTTCAAACAAACCTGTTGGGTTATAAACTGATGTCATGTGACTTCTGACATTCACAAAATTACTTACAGCTATCTCTAACCTTTTTCTAGTTTCAACATCACAACTGCCATCCATTGACACTATTTGTTCCAAATAAACCAATGTATCTGCTTTTGTTTCATTGGGCATTCCTACAATCTGGACACCACTAGCTAAATCAACATTTATTGCCCATCTTTATTTGTCTAGAAAGCAGTTAGAAGTCGACCCCATAGCTGTGGGCCTGGAGCTATCTGTGGGTCAGACTGGGTAAGGAAAGTAGTTTCCTTCCTTAAAGGACATTAGTGAACTAGATGAGCTTTCCCCCAACAATTCGCAATGGTTGCATGGTCAGCATTAATTCCGAATTTGAATTTTGCCATCTTCAATGATGGGGATTCAAATATCAGTCTGCAGAACATTACCCGGGTCTCTGGATTAATAGTCTAGTGAGAAACCATCACCTTGTCCAATAGCAATAAGCCATCACCTTGTCCAATTTGACACCAGCCACTTCAATCTTCACTCTAGTTTCTTCCAATGTATTTCTTCTAGCTACCATTATTTGTGTCTTTTTGGTGTTCAGTCTATATTCTAAACTTCTCGACTTTACTTGACCTACAATATTTTTGTAGGTTATCTTTAGGTTACTGCTATGTGTATTGCCTGCATTTTCTACTTTCTGAAGTAATTTAATTATCTGAATATTTATACTGTGTAGCGATTGAACAATAAGCTGATTGGAAAATACCTTCAGATTGAATAAATGGTGACAGATCACATTTAGCTTGAAATTTACTTTCAGATTTTAATTGCCTGTTAAACCATAAATAATTTGTGTTGGTCTGATTCATCTTAAAGTAAAAGAGAAGTGTTGGTAATGTCTTAATTTGAGGGTCATATATTAAATTTGGATCTTTTAGTCTGCCTTTCCCAGTATGGATTGTAGCGATACCTCATTGATGAGCTTAAAGGAGAAATCACATAACTTTCTAAAGTAGTGTGTTGCAGTGGCATCGCAAGACTTCCAATTTATCTTCAACAAAACAAAACAGTTTATGTTCATGAAGGTCTCGTTGGCCATGAAAGACGTGTCTGTGGCCTGGCCAAGAACATTGATTGATGTCCAGTAAGACATCACGGGAGAATCTTGTGGTCAGCCATCCTACAAAAAGGAATGCCAAACCATTGCAGTCCTTTACCAGTAAGCATGGAATGGCCTATCTGTGGGCTAACCCCCAGAAATGAGTATGGGAAAAAAAGATAGACCATTTAAATTATTATCAGTTTTGTCAACATGATTTAACTATAGACAGACAAGGTGAGATAACTCCATTCATGAAAAAGACTTTATTATCCTGCATTTCTGACAAGTTTCTCTTATCCACAGTCAATTAATTAATCTCCGTGGTTGAAGCATGGTTGGTACATGCACTCGCCGCTTGAACATTCAAATATATTTTTTGCACCTTTCTGCACTTAGTTATGTTGCTGACAGGAGCTTGATGTATCAAACGCAAATAAAATTACACTAATGATGTTGGAGAGAGAATATTTGTTTGAAAAAAGAATTTGTGTGGGCAGAGAACAAAGACCAAAACAAACTGATGTTGACAACATGTGTGAACAAGGTAAGAGATGAATTTTAATTTGATTTAACTCATTGTGCTGTTTGCAGGAGAAGAATATCTAAATTAATGTAACACATTCAGTTCAGAGAATCAGAAAACAGGCAATATAGACCAGGAGTCAAACTTCTTAATCTCAAAGGGCTGAAGAAGCAATCTCTATCTTTTGGAATCAAAGATGTCTTTGACCAAGCTTTCTTCATCTGTCAACACTGGGCTATAAATACACTAAGGGAAGCATGATATACAATTCTAAGCAGCTGAACTTGAAAATCATTTCTTGCAATGAACGTCTGTTCTTCATTGGGAGCTCATTTGCTGCTGTGAATGTTGCATTGTGTGTTTCAGTGGGGGTAAACTGAATTGGCCAAATGGCCTCTACACCTGTGGTTTTCTTTGTGATTGAGATTTATAGATTCATACAATGGAGAAAAGGCCCTTTGGCCCATTGACTCTGCATTGATATATCTACAACTACAAGTGCACTAATCCCAATTTCCTGCACTTGTCCCATATCCTTGAATGTACTTGAAGCACTCTTTCTAATGTTTTTTAAAGGTTACAAAGTTTCCAGCCTCCCAGCCAGTGCATTCTAGATGCCCACCACCCATTGAGTGGAAAGGATTTTTTTTCCCAAATTCCCTTTGAATCTCCTGCCCCTTACTCTAAAACTATGCCCCCTCCTGCTTCACCCCTCAACTAAGGGGAACAGCTGTTCTTTATTCATCTTGTCCATACCTTTCATAATCTTATATACCTCAATCATGCCCTCCCTCAGCTTTCTCTGCTCTAAGGAAAACAATCCAAGCCTATCTCGTCTCTCCTTGTAGCTCAATTTCTCCATCCGAGGCAACATCCTGGAGAACCTTCTCTTCCCTCCCTTGATATAGATGATGAATGCTTTGATCATTAAAGATCACCATTGTTCACACCACTTACTTACAAAGAAATAGTAATAGTACAAAGTGACATTAGTCTATTAACATATTCGAGGCCCTGTGTTTAAATCCATGATTTTTTGCAATGTAAGAAAACACTTGCAGATAATACTAATCAACCTGTTCAGAGTTGAAACTACATTCCTCTGGATTGGCTGGAACTTGAACTGAGGCCTCCTAGCTCAGAGTCAGAAACCCTACCACTGAAAAACAAGCGTCTTTAACAAAAGCATTGATATAATATATTTAATGCAGTAACATATTGTAAGGCAGTTTACAGGGTTGTTCCAAACTAGTTACCCAAGAGGCCAGAATTAGTTAAGCGAAAGATTACAGGCCTGGAGAACAGAGCATTTTCTTAAGAGTGAAAATTAGTAACATGGGAAAAAGGTTAGAGAATGGCAAAGAGAAAATAAATAGGAATACGCCAACAATCAAGACTCAATGTTACAAAGATATGAAGAAAGATAAAACTAAAGGCTCTGTGTCTGAATGCGTGTAACATTCAAAACAAAGTATTTGAATTGATAGCACACAATTAAAGTAAATAAATATGATTTGATAGCCATTATGGAGACATGGCATCAGGGTAACAAAGATTAGTGCCTGCATAATTTGGGGTATATGATCTTCAATAAGAATAGGAAACTAGGTCAAAATGGCGGGAAAGCATTGGTAATAATGGATGACATTTGTGCAATAGTTAGAGATGACCTTGATTCAGGAGATGTAGAATCAGCTTGGATAGAGATAAGGAGTTATAACAGAAAGTAATCACTCTTGAGAGTGGTGTACAATCCCACTAATAGTAACCTCAATGTGGGACAAAAGATGCAAGAAGGAATATTGGATGCTTGTGTTAAAGGGATGACAATAGAGGTAACTTTAATCTACTCATAATTGGAAAAATCCATTTGGCAGCAGCAGCCTGGATGAAGAGTTCATAGAATGGTTTCAGTCTAGTTTCTTAGAACACAAGATTTTGGAATTAACAATACAGCAAGTTATATTTGACTGGGTATTGTGTAATGTGATAAGATTAATTAAAGACTCCAGAGTTGAAACATCCCTTGGCAGCAGCGATCACAATAGGATTGAATTTTACATCCAGTTTGGAAGGGAGAAAATTGATTCAAAGTGTTGGCATTTTAAACTTAAATAAGGAGCAATGTGGACATGAAGACTCAGCTAGCTCAAGTGAACTGGCATACTGGGTTAAGGGGTTGATTAATAGGACACAGTGGTAGACATTTCAGGACTCTCAAAATATGTACATTCCTATTATAAAGAGAAATTCTAAAGAAGGGACCCAGCATCTTTAGTTAACAAAAAAAGGTAAGGAAAGCATCAAACTAGAGCAAAAAGAATGTAACTTTGAATGACAAATCAGATAATTAGTCAGAATATAAAGAAAGGCAGAGAATAACTAACATTAGAATATGTGGGGAGCTAGCTAGGAATGTAAAAATAAGTTTTTATGTGTATTTAAGAAGAAAGTGTAAGTTCATCCACAACAGAGAGAAAAGGAGGTATTAATAGTAGATAATAAGGAACTGATAGATGAGCTACTGGATGTATTAGAATTTTTTTTTCACAATTCCCTATATTCAGGAAAGATTGTATCGGACTGATGAGTGGGAAATATACACCCTGTATTCTAGAAGAGAAGGAAGCCATGATAGTTTGACATCTACTTTGGGGAAGGTGGTAGAATTGACCATGGAAGACATTAGAGCTATCTACTTAGAAAAACATAAGCTAATTGAGAAAAGTCAGCATAGTTTTGTCAGAGGGAAAATCATCTTTCACCAACTTATTGGAATTCTTTGAAGGAGTAACGTGCTGTGGATAAATGGGAGCCTGTAGACATTTTGTAGTTTGATTTCCAGAGGACATTTGATAAGGTCAAAACATATTGTGGAAAATAAAAGCTCAGGATGTAAGAGGTAACATATTAGCATAGATAAGATTATATCTCCAGTGTTTGTGTTGTTTTGGTCTCCTTATTTCAGGAAGGATGTAACTGTGTTTAAGACGGCTCAGAAGAAGTTTACTAGTTTGATACCTGGAATAAGTGGATTCTGTTATGTGGTAGGTAAGTTACTTGAGAAGATTCTGAGAGATAAGATATACATGCATTTGGAAAGACAGGGTTTGATTAGGAATAGTCAGCATGGCTTTGTTTGTGGGAGATTATGCCTCACAAATTTGCTAGAGTTCTTTGATGAAGTGATCAGGAAGTTGATGAGGGCAGGACAGTAGATTTAGTCTATTTGGATTTCAGTAAAGTCTTTGATAAGGTTCTATATGATAGGCTGCTCTGGAAGGCTAGATCACATGGAATCCGAGGGAGCTGGAAAACTGGATACAGTATTGACTTGATGGTAGGAAGCAGAAGATAATAGTGGAAGGATGCTTGTCAGACTGGAGACCTTTGACTAAAGGTATGCGTCAGAGGTCAGTGCTGGGCCCATTGCTGTTTGTTATCGACATCAATGATTTGGATGAGAATGTACAAGGCATGCTTAGTAAATTTGCAGAAGGACACTAAAATAGGTGGTATCATGGACAGTAAGAAAGGTTATCAGAAATTGCAGCAGGATCTTGATCAACTGGGGAAGTGGGCTGAGCAATGGCAAATGGAGTTTAATATTGATAAGTGTGAGGTCTTGCATTTTGGAAAGTCAAATCAAGGCAAGGTGAATGGTAAGGCCTTATGGAATGTAGTGAAACTGAGGGACCTTCGGGTTCATCAGTCTGGGCATTGAGTATAGAAGTTGGGAAGTTATGTCGCAGTTATACAGGATGTTGGTGAGGCCGCCCTTGGAATATTGTGTTTAATTTTGGTCACCTTGCTATAGGAAGGATTCTATTAAACTGGAAAGAGTGCAGAAGAAATTTACAAGGAGGTTGCCAGGACCTAAGGGTCTGAGTTATAGGGAGAGGTTAGACAAGCAAGGACTTTTTTCATTCGAGCATAGGAGACTGAGGCGGGATCTTAGAGAAATGTGTAAGATCATGAGACGCAAGGATAGGGTGCACTCAGTCGTTTTCCCAGGGTTTGTGACTCGAGGATGAGAGGGCATCAGTTTAAGGTGAGAGGAGAAAGAAAAAAGGAACCTGAGGGGTAACATTTTTATGCAGAGGGTGGTACATTTGGAATGAGTTGCCAGTGGAAGTGGTTAAGGCAGGTATATTAACAACATTTAAAAGGCATTTGGACAAATACATGGTTAGGAAAGGATATGGTAAAAACAATGACAGCAGATGCTGGAAACCAGAGTCTGGATTAGTGGTGCTGGAAGAGCACAGCAGTTCAGTCAGCATCCGAGCAGCAGTAAAATCGACGTTTCGGGCAAAAGCCCTTCATCAGGAATAAAGGCAGAGAGCCTGAAGCATGGAGAGATAAGCTAGAGGAGGGTGGGGGTGGGGAGAAAGTAGCATAGAGT
>NC_057743.1:4278013-4284432 GCF_004010195.1 Chiloscyllium plagiosum
CCGGACTTGTCCTACCTGCCTAGCTCCTTTTCCACCTATCCACTCCACCCCCTCCTCCCTGACCTATCACCTTCATCCCCTCCCCTACCCACCTGATATACTCTATGCTACTTTCTCCCCACCCCCACCCTTCTCTAGCTTATCTCTCCATCCTTCAGGCTCTCTGATGAAGGGTTTAAGCCTGCAACGTCGATTTTACTGCTGCTCGGATGCTGCCTGAACTGCTGTGCTCTTCCAGCACCACTAATCCAGGAAAGGATATGGGTCAAGTGCAGGGAAATGGGGCTACCATGGATGGACATTTTGGTTGGCATGGACCAGCTTGGGCTGAAAGGCCTGTCTCCATGCTGTAGGACTCTGTGACTGGATGATAAATTAGACTGATTAAGCTAAAGAGTGAGGGGCAAGTTGAGTTTTGTGTGTGGTCCTCAATGGTCTTGACAAGATGAACGTGTAAGTTAATAAAGAAAAACATTTTTAAGAGGCATTTAGACAGGAACATGAACAGGCAGAGTATAGAGGGATACAGATAATGTGCAGGTAAATTAGATTAGTTTAGAATAGCATCATGGTTGGCACAAACATGATGGGCAGAAGGGCCTGTTCTTTGTTGTATTTATGTTCTATGATCTTATTGCATGGTGGAGCAGCTCTGAGAGACTCATTGGTCTATTTCTGCTCCTATTTCATATCTTCCCACATTTGTAACAGGAACAGAGTCAGACATTATGCTTGAGGTGGGTGTAGGCGGTCGTAATGAAGACAGGATGTGCAATCAGAAGCTAATCTCGGGATTAAGAGGACTTTGAGGAGACAAGTAGACAATTGCTGCCTTGCTCAATACACACTGATGGGTGGTCCAATCAGCACAATGCTTTGAACAATTATTTTTCACATCATGTCGATAGGATGAAAGTATCTTCTTGGTAATAACCGAGAAGTTTCAAATTGTCATGTGTTTTATTTGCCTTGACCCAATCTTCAATAGTTACAACACCACTAAATAAAACAATCTATAATTCAACATTAATTTTGCCTTGAATTAGCAGTATCACTCAGAGACCACAAACGTTACAGTTAAGGGATACAGGAATGTCACATTATGGCTGTAAATTTTTTTTTACTAGTTTATGCCTAAGTAATATTATTGGGAGAGAGTTGTCTGCTACTTTTCTCGATCTAATCCATGCTGTACATTGTACGGGAATGTAGGATGCTCAGAAATGATTTTAAATGTGGAATGAAAATCTGTTTCCCATCCATGATACAGTTAACCTTAATGATAGTGAACAAAATACTCTTTTCCTGAGAAGATCAATACCCAAGCTTCTATTGCAGTCTTTTAATATTCCATTAATAACTCTTTTTTTTGCCTTACGTTCAATGTCCTTTCTCTGTAAAATGTCACAACAGTGTAGCGGCTACAATAAAATAGCTGCAAGAATTTGAGAAAAGGCAGAGTCGAGAGAAAGTGCCGTTCATCCCATCAAACTCAATTCTCCAGCCTACAAATCAATTAACTCTTTCACTAGTTCCTCAAGAGAGGGTGATGGCACCCTTGCCCATTTTCTAGCAGCCCAGGCTAAATCTGGGATTTGCTTTGACGTGATAGCTGTTGACATGTAAATGGAGTTAATTAATAAATCTGGAATTAAAAGCTACAGGCACAGTTTAATGACTCGCGTGACTCCCACTCCACCGTGGGACCTGTCAGTAGGGAAGTCTGATTTGCAGCCTGTTAAACAAAAAATCACAGAGTGGTTTGGTTTGGCATGCGGTCACTTGTAAACTTTTAACACCTACTACAACCACCCTACTGCAACCCTCAAACTGCAAGGAGGAAAGAGTTTTGCTTTGGATATGGGTAAGAGTCACCATAAATTTAATATGGAAACCTATCTGATTCACGAATGCCATGCTATACACTTTATTCTAGATCTACAGCAATGTGGTTGACTCTTAACTATCCTTTTACATGAACTAGCAGGTCACTCAATTGTATCAAGCTGCTGCAGAAATTCATAACAAAGTAAAATAAAATGGACCAGCTGGCATCAGAATCCACACTGATCAACCCTGTAAAGTCCTTTTGACTAACTTGGACTTGTGCCAAAACCAGGAGACTAGTCAGGCTGACAGTCACCCAAATTGCTACAGTGAGGAAGCCATTCGGCCGAACAAGTCCATACCAACCCCTCCAAAGAGCATTCCACCCAGATCCACCCCTCCCTACCTTATCCCTGCATTTCCCATGGCTAATTCACTAAGCCTGCACATCCCCGAACACTAGGAGAAAGTGAGGACTGCAGATGCTGGAGATCAGAGCTTAAAAATGTGTTGCTGGAAAAGCGCAGCAGGTCAGGCAGCATCCAAGGAACAGGAGAATCGACATTTCGGGCATAAGCCTGACCTGCTGCGCTATTCCAGCAACACATGTTTAAGCACATCCCTGAACACTACTGGCAATTTAGCACAGCCAATGCACTTAACCTGCACATTGTTGGATTGTGAAAGGAAACTAGAGCACCCAGACACAGGGAGAATGTGCAAACTCCACACAGACTGTCCCCCAAGGAATTGAACCCAGGTCCTTGGCGCTGTGAGGCAGCAGTGCTAACCACTGAGCCACCGTGCTACATGCCTTGCTGTGCTGTTAAAGACCAGTCTTACCTATCACATCTGTAGGTGTGCTCTATGTGTCCAACAGAACAAATGTACAAGAGGCAGTGGTACAGTTGGAAGAGGATAACCCTGTGAGCTCTTCACACTGTTAAACCCGTTAATATGCACAAGAAAACTTCCTGTTGATTAATCAGCATGAATCACTTGAACATCACTGAGCGGGTGGCACAGAATGTACTCTGGATGGGATCGTCAATGCCCATCACCAAGAATGGGTCTATATCATCACTACTCACTGAGCTGGCCAACCCCTGGAGACAGTACCTGCTGGACAAGGCCCATGGTTGGTGGAATATAAGCCAACATGAGGCAAAAACCTATTTAATTTCACTTTCTCTAAACTATCTGTCACAAATGCATCCACCTTTGATGGTATTACTAGGACCACATAGTCTCTGTGGAGATTACATTCCTATTCACATTGAGAATAGTGTCTGCCGTGTTGTGTAGTATAACCACCATTCTAAATGGAAAACTTGGAACAGACCTAACAACCTAACCGTGGGCGGCACGGTTGTAGTGGGCGGCACGGTGGCACAGTGGTTAGCACTGCTGCCTCACAAGGCCAGAGACCCGGATTCAATTCCCGCCTCAGGTGACTGTCTGTGTGGAGTTTGCACGTTCTCCCCGTGTCTGCGTGGGTTTCCTCCGGGTGCTCCGGTTTCCTCCCACAGTCCAAAAATGTGCAGGTCAGGTGAATTGGCCATGCTAAATTGCCTGTAGTGTTAGGTAAGGGGTAAATGTAGGGGTATGGGGTGGGTTGCGCTTCGGCGGGCAGTGTGGATTTGTTGGGCCGAAGGGCCTGTTTCCACACTGTAAGTAATCTAATCTAATCTAAACTCACAATTCAGCAACCATGTGGTATTGTGATGCATCAACAGCAGCAAAGTCAGCTATATCCCTTTCTAGGTATAGATGACAGATTTCCTTCTGAATGAGAATGGGTTTTACAACATCTCAGTGATTTCATGGTCATCATTACTATGCAGAGCTTCTTTAATCCAGATTTATTTAATGGCATGAGTTTAAACTCCCCAGGCTGTAGTTGTGGCACTTTGTCACATCCTCAGGCTTCCTTGTCACACTTCAGTCATGTTATCACTGTGCTGCTGTTCCATTAAGAGTCTCAGAGTGCAAAATCAAGCATCAAAGACAGAATTATTACCTATCATTTACTTATCTATGCTACTTAACTCCGTGATCTGCCTGTATTGCTCGCAAGATAAAGCTTTTCACTGTGCCTCGGTACACGTGACAATAAATTCAATTCAATTCAGATTTTTTATCTTTTCTTACTGCCTGGGATCAATGTGTTTTGTATTTTTTTTCCTTCACAGTGATTTTATGAATTCTAGTAACAAGGCTTTTTTTTCTGTTTCAAAATAAACAAGTCATTTTAAATCTGCTCCAGAGGTTTAAAAGTGTGACATTTCTTACCCTTGACTCACACTTATAAATTGAGTAACAAATGAAGAAATAAAGCATTACAATTACAAATGTATCATTGTCTCAGCCTCTCTTTCATACAGGCCTGCAGTTTCTTTGATGAAGTGACATGCTAGATGTGAAGGTGTTGGAAAACAGATGATTCTTCGCAAGTTCTGAGGCCTATTGTTTCTGAATTGTCAGGAGGTTGGCTCTTAGGTGAACATGAATTTGAAACAAATTGTGCTGAGACAATTTCTAACATGTCTGTGAGCAGATTTTGATGTTTTAAAAACAAGAAGAATACGGAACTGTTCTCATCGTTTAACATGTACAAGTTCAAAATCGTTTATCGAATGGTGGTATGTTTATTACACATCCTGCATTGTCATTTTCTACTTTGAAATCCACTTATCAAGTCTGTATGACTTAATGTCGTGCTTGAATGAAATATTGATTGGATCCATTTCACCTTTGTCGAACACATATTGAGATTTGATGTTTCTGTTGTCTGTGATGAAGCAGAAAGATGAGTCATCAATATGCTTTATTGTTGACAATCCACCATTAAACAAAGAGATGTATGAATTTCTCAGATGTCTGAGAATGTTCATATAAAGTTGTTTTGTTTGAAACACGGGATAGATTGGAATACAGACTGCCTAATATTACAGGATTTGCAGAAGATGTGTGTGTGTGAGAGAGAGAGAGAGATTGTGTGTGTGTTCACAACTATTACAATGTTTACTGAAGTTTATAATATGCTGGAGCATGGTACAATGGAATCTTCACCAAACACTGGCTCAGCTTCAGTTGGTCACCCCAGAGCACTACCCTTTACAAAGGAAGTGAAGATATTAGACTTGGTATTGCAAAAATTCATGGCAATGATTCCAGGTATGTGAGAACTGAGTTATGAGGATAAGTTGCAGGACCTGGCACTTTTGAGAAGAGAAGGAGTTTAGATAGAGGTATTCAAAATGATGGGGGTCTCGAGGTAGATTGGGAGAAATTGGCCCTATTCAAATAAAATCAAAATATGGTTGATGCTGGAAATCTGAAACAAAGACAGAGAATGCTAGAGGAAACTCAACAGATCTGGCAGCAGAAATTATTTCCAGTTGCTGGATGGGTACAGATGCAGGCAACACTGATTTTGATAAGAATCAATACGACACACAAGGGATACCTTCTGTTGTCGAACAATTGATTATGACCTGGTACACACTGCCTGACACTTTGGGGAAGAAGGTACAAGTGAGATGTTCAGAGAGGAATTGAATAAGCTCTGGAAAAGGAAAAAAAAGTACTGTTGTGTGAAAAGGCCAGGAAATAGGACTGGCTAGATTACTCTAGTAGAGGGCAGGCAGAGGCAAAATGGAATGAATGGCCTTGATTGTTTTTTCAACTACTCTGCATTTCTGATTCAAATCTAGATTAGATTAGATTAGTTCACAGTGTGGAAACAGGCCCTTCGGCCCAACAAGTCCACACCGACCCGCCGAAGCGCAACCCACCCATAACCCTACATTTACCCCTTACCTAACACTACGGACAATTTAGCATGGCCAATTCACCTGACCTGCACATCTTTGGACTGTGGGAGGAAACCGGAGCACCCGGAGGAAACCCACGCAGACACAGGGAGAATGTGCAAACTCCACACAGTCAGTCGCCTGAGGCGGGAATTGAACCCGGGTCTCTGGCGCTGTGAGGCAGCAGTGCTAACCACTGTGCCACCGTGCTGCCCATTTCTCCTAATCTGGGCTGATTGCTATTCACTATGATATGTTCTCAGTGCCTGAGCTCAGCATCAAGGAATTTCTGTCATACTGCCCTTTCTACAAGCTTTTGAACAATGTCCTGACCAGCAGCACAATGGACGCCATCCCTAAAAATATTCATAGGCTTCAGCCATATAAATACTCAGGCTATAAGAGTAGCTCTGAGGCTGGGAATTCTGCAGACATTATCAGGTGCCCCTAGGTCTGTCCACTATCTATGAGGCACAATTCAGCTCTGTGATCCTCACTGCCTGGATGAATGTAGCTCTAACAACAATCAAAAAGCTCAACACTATCCAGGGCAAAGCAGCTTGTTTGGCTCCACATCCCTCCAAAACTGATGTACAATACAGAAGTATGTAACATCAACAGGATGCACGGCAATAAACTCCCTTGACAGTATCTTTCAAACCTGAAACCTCTTCTATCTGGAAGGACAAGAGCAGCAGATACATGGGAGAATCTGGATTAGTGGTGCTGGAAGAGCACAGCAGTTCAGGCAGCATCCAAGGAGATTCGAAATCGACA
>NC_057743.1:4284703-4286027 GCF_004010195.1 Chiloscyllium plagiosum
CTGTGAGAGAGAATGTATATGTGTGTGTGTGTGTGTGTGGGAGTGTAAAGGGGTCTAAGTCATTGAGAGGATGCATGTGTGAGTTTGAGAGTGTTCTGTGTGTGTCTGTGTGCATGTCTGTGTGTATTGCAGTGCATGCGTGTGTGTGTACATGTGTGTCTATGTTTGTGTGTAGGAGTGTCTGTGTGTGTATGTAGCACAATGGTGGTCACCTGTAGTGTGACATGAACCCAAGGCCCCGGTTGAGGCCCTCCCTATGGGTACCAAACTTAGCTATCAGCCTCTGCTCGGCCAATTTTCGCTGTTGCCTTTCCCGAAGTCCGCCTTGGAGGATGGTCACCCGAAGGTCCGAGGTCGAATGTCCCGGACCACTGAAGTGTTCCCCAACTGGGAGGGAACTCTCCTGTCTGTTGATTGTTGTGCGGTGCCCATTCATCCATTGCTGTAGCCTCTGCTCGGTTTCCCCAATGTACCATGCCTCAGGGCATCCTTGCAGTGTATAAGATAGACAACATTGGCTGAGTCGCATGAGTACCTGCCACGTACAGGTGGGAGGTGTCCCCTCATGTAATGGTGGTATCCATGTCCACACTCTGACACGTCTTGCAGCGCCTACCGTGACAGGGTTGTATGGAGTTGTCCTGAAAGCCAGGCAGTTTGCTACAAACAACGATCTGTCTAGGTTTGGTGGGTGTTTAAAGATGAGCAGTGGAGGTGTGGGGAAGGTCTTGGCAAGATGCTCATCCCCATTGACAGTGTGTTGTGTGATTTTAATTTTGTAGACCCCAGTCCAACACCGGCATCTCCAAATCATGACTCCAAATCTAACCTACTCACCATCCTGACCTGGAAATATGTTGCCATCCCTTTTCTTTTACTCAGTCAAAATCCTGGAACTTTCTGCCTTTCAGCATGACAGTAGAACTGCAGCAGATCTCTAATACTCCACAGACTGCAGCAGTTCAACAAAGTACAATTATAGATGAGCAATAAATGCTGGCTTAGCCAGGGTTACCCACATCCCACAATTTTTTAGCAAAAACTTTATAAGCATCTAATAAATTTCCCATCCCTTACAAGTTATAGTTACAGGTATTTGTAAATATACTGCTTCGATCACAATGCGTTCGAGGTTCCACAGAAGCTTGAGCACGAATTGCAAATCTTATCATGAATCCTCGTTATTTCACTCGCATGCACACAGACACACATACACCCACCCAGGCACACTCAGACACACACATACACCCACCCAGGCACACTCAGACACACACACACATACACACAGACACCCACACACCCATCCAGGCACACTCAGACACAC
>NC_057743.1:4287254-4315320 GCF_004010195.1 Chiloscyllium plagiosum
CAGACACACACACACATACACACAGGCACACTCAAACACAGAAACAGACACTTGCAGGCACACTCAATCACAGACACACACACATATACACACATGCAGGCATACTTAAACACAGAAACAGATACACACGCAGGCACACTCAAACACAGACACACACACACACACTCAGACACAGACATACGCATGCACACAGGCATAGATACTCAAACACGCACATACAGACCCATACACACGCAGGCACACTCAAACACAGACACACACACACACACTCAGACACAGACATACGCATGCACACAGGCATAGATACTCAAACACGCACATACAGACCCATACACATCCATATGCCTACAGAAAAATATACACATACACAGAAACACTTACACTGACAGAAACACCTAATTCCAATTCCCACTACACACACACTTACACACATGCATTCCTGCACATAGAATTCACAGACAAAAATGCACACATGCACAAAAACATCTAAATACATACATATGCAAAAGCACACACACACACAAACAGAAACTGTACAGATACACATATACTGAGATGCACACAAATATGCAAACACACATAATTTCCCAAAGTTAAAAACACACAGAGAAGTTAACTATTGGAATTGATCATTCTAGCACTGAGTGAAAATTTGAATGCCACGAGATGTGTATAGAAGGAAGGTCTTATCTCAGGGAATCTTCTTGTTTGAATATCTGACATTGATTAACTAACATTATGGAAATTCAATGGCTGTTATTACAGAAATGTGATTTTTTGAGTGCTTATGATGTGACTATTATTATTTCTGGCTGTATATTCCCAGCTGAATCAATAAGTAAAATGCCAGTTGATAACTGAAATAATTAGTTAAGCAATCTGACACCAAATCGATTGTTTTGGTAGTTTTGAGTTTCAAACAATATGACACAATTCATTGCTCAGCTTTCTCCAATTTGCACTTTCGTCACTATAATTATCAATGCCAAGTTAAATTATGCAGCTTAAAAGATGGGGGAGCTTTGGTTGCAAATGAGTTACACATGTAACTAAAATGCTCGTCACCTCAATCTTTAACTTTCACCCACAAAATTAGTCACACTGTTTTCTTCAAACACTGGAGTCCTCCAGTGACACGTGTTGGGGTGTTCCTCAATAAAGCAATCAGATTTGAAGTAAGAAATAAAGGTATTTCTCTGGCTTTTACCAGCCATTCTTTGAGCATTTTAAGAAGCATTCTGTATAGTCAGACATGTTGCCTCGATCTTTTAATTTATTTTGTGACTTAAGACCTAAGCTTGTAGTAGGATAAGACCTAAGCTTGTTGTAGGATAAGCTTTGGAAAGTGGTTTGCATGAAAAAGACTTCCACAGACTCATAGCCCTTGGAGGAAAAAAAAGCTCATCGCCATTTGAAATTTTAACTTCTTTGTTTTTAAACTAGGTCCGCTATTTTCTCTGCCACAGAAAAGAGGCCGAGGCCAAAACATTGAATGTTTGCAAGAAAAAGTCAAATATAGTTCTCAGACTTAAAGGGTTTAAAGGGTATGGGGAGAAAGCAGGAAGAGGGTACTGGATGATCAGACGTGATCATATTGAATGGCGGACCAGGCTCAAAGACACCCCTAATTAACATGAGGATAAATTAGCCAATGATTTTTCAGCACATGCCTGACAGGGTCAGGGCCTTCCATTTCACATCCAACCAGCAGCACCTGGATATTAGTGACTGATTAGCGGGGACCAGGCATCAATAATTGGACATTACTGACCGATTGGCAGCTCAGTGGCTTTATGGTTGGCATGGAAGCAAGCACTGCTGCCTCACAGCTTCAGGGACCTGGGTTTGATTCCAGACTTGTGTGACTGTCTGCGTTGAGTTTGCACATTCTCCCCGTGTCTCTGTGGGTTTCCTCTGGGTATTCTGGTTTCCTCCCACACTCCAATGATATACAGTTTAGGTGGATTGATCATGGTAATTTACCTCATAGTGTCCAAGGATGTGCAGACTAAGAGGGATAGCTGTGGTAAATATGGGGTCATGGGGATAGGATAGGACGCTCTTCAGAGGAATTATTTTAGTACTGTAGTGATTTTATAATTCGATGATAAAAGTGACTAGGCATCAGTGCTGATAATCAGTAACTGGCATAGTGATTGGCATCAGGAGTCATGCATCAATGAGTAGACATCAGTGACTTGACATTAGTGATTGGACCTTAGCAACTGGGCATCACAAGAGACAGGGCAATAAGTGCCATGCCGTTATTTTCATTACCTTGCCACTTTGTTGCAAAACAATCAGAGTTCTATAATTTTTACTGTGCATTCAGGAGTGATTGTGAGCCCAGTCTATCTTTGATCAAGATATCTCTTTCACTGTGGCTGCTGCTGCCTGAGTGACAAGGAACCATGACAGAAAGATATGACATTTGTCATAGACATAACTCACTGATTCTTGACAAATGCACAGCATGTGGTGCGCTCTGTCCCTTGATGACAATGAAGTTTGCACTTATCAACTTCAGGAGCTTTTATAAATTAATTTCCATCACTTACACTGATTGGGTCACAATACACAGAGATAACTTTCATAAATAGAGACTTCCCAACATGTCTGGACAGCAGTCTTGGTGATTATTGAGATTGTGACTGTCAGACAGGGGCCTATGCTGCTATCCCTTAATTTAGTGCCTGATGCAGCTTTCAATTCGAGATTAGAAATAAACTGGTGCCTTCAGGAGAGAACTCTGTTCCAGCAGCCTCTCCATTTAAGTGCGCTTGTGGCCACTCACGTTTTGCATTAAATGCATGACAGAAGCTAAGATACTGAGATTGATCATAATGATGTAACAGTATCAGGGAATAGTTGCACACTTGGCTACCAGCGTTCCTCTCTTTGGTATAAATCCTTGTTGCAGTCTGATTTAAAGGATCACGTGAATCAATAACTATCAGCCTCACTGATTACAATTAATTAGGAATATGAAGTGCCTGTGGCATGACTCAGTGGAAAAGAAATTGTTCAGTTAGGCAGAATCTCATTATGTTTCTGAAAGCGCAAAACTTTGGATATAAAACAAATACCATATTCTCTTTAATAGAAGGAGAGTTGAAGGATATTTTCAGAATGGGTACAGGCCTTTCTTATTTAGGAAATGAACTTTCATGTAAAATGTGAGTCTGAAGTCTTTGGTTCGAAGAAAATGATAGAATTCAGAGCACAGAACTGGAATATAGCTGAGAAGTGACTCACATTCTTTGAAATTTGTTGTCTTGCATTCATCAGGACAAATGCAAGAATGCCAATTGTGAAACGGTCACAACAATTTAAGCTTACAGGAGAAAGTGTTGATTTGCTGGTAATTTGATTCGAATTGCCTTAGACATTGTCATGTAGAAAGCAATGGGGCGCTGTAACAAAGGTGTGTCTGAATATCAGCACTGGTGCAATACCGGGGGCGCAAGCAGTATATCTCAGACACTGGTTAATCGAAACAAACTTGTTCCTTCGGATTGCTTATAATTGACAGATTATTGAGACCGCAGGGATTGTAAAAAGAAAGCATAAAATACTCATGCACTTGCAAAATTCAATACCGAATATCTACTGTTTGATGCAATTTTGTGACTGGGCAGTCCTTGCCCAACAATTCTGAGTGCATTATTGCTACGTGAGCAACCAATGTAAGATAAACAGTCAACATTGTTTGTTTATGCTTGCATGCAGCAACATATATTCAGACATGATGATCCATTCTCTGGGCGATGGAATATGGTCAGGCTTTGCACATTGTTTGAATAACCAGAAATCTGATGAGCCTTAAAGTGAAGCTGTCAAATAGGAACAGAAGTAAGCCACTTAGCTCCTCAAGGCTGCTCCACCATTCAATAGGATCATGTCTGACCTAATAGAATAATACGGCAGAAAAGAGACCCGTTGGCCCATCAAGTCTGTACTACCAAAGCTACACTACTCCTATCTTCCAATTGTCGCTCCATAGTCTCAATGTTACGACATTTCAAGAGCTTCACCAAGTACTTCCAAAGGTTGTGAGGTTACCCAGCTTCCACTGCCTTCCAGCCCCCTACTACCCTCTAGATGAAAAAGGTTTTCCTCCAATCCCCTCTAAGCCTCCTGCCTTTCAATTTAAAACTATGCTTCTCTTATTATTGGCCCTTCAGCTAAGGAGAACAACTGCTTTATATTCACCCTGTCCATGCCCCTTATCATGTTATACACATCTGTCAGGTTCCCCCCTCCACCTTCACTGCTCCACGGAAAACAACCCGAGCTTATCCAGCCTCTCTTCACCGCTGAAATGCTCCATCCCAGGCAACATCCTGGGGAATCTCCTTTGCATTCCCTCCAGTGCAATCACACCCTTTCTATAGCACAATGACCAGAACAGCATGCAGTATCCCAGCTATGGCCCAGTTACAGTCCTATACAGCTTCAGAACAACCTCCCTGCTCTTATAATCTATACCATGACTGATAAAGGCAAGTATCCCATATGCTTCCTTAACTACTACATTAACCTGTCCTGCCACCTTCAGGGATCTGTGGAGAAACATCCCAAGATCACTCTGTTCCTCTGAGCTTCCTGGTGACCTGCCATTCATTGAGTACTCCCTCATCTTGTTACTTCTTTCAAAGTATATCTCCTCACACTATCAGGCTTAGCTTCCATCTGCAACTGATTTATCTACCTGACCAATCCGTTTTTATCTTACTCGAAACTAAGGCCTTCTTTCTCACTGTCAAGCACCCAGCCTGTTTGTGTTTTGAATTCCCCATTTTCGTCTACCCTGATAATCCATGATTCCCAGCCTAACAAGAATTGACCAACCTCTCTTCAAAATGCTCACTGACCCCACCTCCACTGGCTTCCGAGGCAGAGAGTTCCCAAGGTGCATAACTCTTCAGCCTGGCCCTAAAAAGGTGACTTCCAGTTTTAAAAGAAGTGTCATTTAGTCTGGACTCACACAAAGAATCTTCTTCTAATCTCCAGTGGAAACCAACTCTGTCCATCCAACACATTCACATCAAAAGAACCCGATCTGCAGTTCCCTGGCCAAAATCTACAAGATGAAAATGGCAACATGCATCTTTTTTTCTGCCATGTATTAAATTCATTGGGGTGTTATAAAGTAAATGTTTCCACCTTTGACTTAGACGCCAGCTTCCTTAAATACCTCTCCTGGTGTCTAAATTCACTCTTATTAATCCGATTGTAGCCAAAGCATTTTCCTTCCTTCACACCTTTGTCTCTGGAGTCCAGACTATCTCTACATTTAGATTTCCATTTCTTTCCCATCTATGCATTGACTCTTGATGGCATGCACAGTAATGGGGTTAGCTTCTACACGTGTACCATCAAACTCAACTCTATCTCACCACCACCTCTCTCAACCTTTCCACTCACACAGCTACCAGAGTGTTATTTCAACAAACTGTCTTTAATGAGCTGCAATGCCCTCCAACACAGCCTAGGGTCCTATCGCCATGTCCATGCCGTTGTTACATTTCCCATCCCTCTGCCTACTCTTATCTCTGGTTGAAGGAGACTGCTTTGAACCTTAGCTTCTTCACCCACCTTGAGTTGAGGTTCCCATCCCATATTCTCTCCAACACAAAGCCTCCTCTACTTCCAACTCCCAAGTATTGCCCTGTTTCTACCTTTACTACAACTAATGATAGTCTTATCCACATCTCTGTCACCTCGAGATTTGACTACTGTTTTCTTGGCTATCCTCTCTCCGAAGATCTATTGTCTGCAACTTATCCTGCAAAGAATTGCCCTTGTTGTTACTGACATCAGGTTTTCCAATGGCCTAAATTTACAAATATCATTCTCATTTTTAAATCCTCTATTGATTAGAGTCATAGAGATGTGCAGCACAGAAACAGACCCTTCAGTCCAACTTGTCCATCCTGACCAGATAAGCTAACCTAATCTAGTCCCATTTGCCAATTACTCAGACCATATCCCTCTAAACCCTTCCTGTTCATATACCTATCCATATGCCTCTTAAATACTGCAATTGTACCAGCCTCACCACATCCTCTGACAGCTCATTCCATACACACACCACCCTCTGCATGAAAACATTGCCCCTTAGGTGCCTTTTAAATCTTTCCCCTCTCATCCTAAATTTATGCCGTCTAGTTCTGAACTCCCCCACCCCAGCTAAAATACTTTGTCTATTTATCTATCCATGCCCCTCATGATTTTATAAACCTCTACAGGGTCACTCCTCACTTCTGATGCTCCAGGGAAACTGCCCCAGCCTATTCATCCTCTCCCTATTGCTCAAATCCTCCAACCCTGGCAAAATCCTTGAAATCTTTTCTAAACCCTTTCAAGTTGCACAACATCCTTCCTATAGGAGGAAGACCAGAATTGCACACAATATTCCAAAGTTGGTCGAGGTCTGACTCTTCCA
The DNA here is from genome assembly GCF_004010195.1 of Chiloscyllium plagiosum. Taxonomy (NCBI): domain Eukaryota; kingdom Metazoa; phylum Chordata; class Chondrichthyes; order Orectolobiformes; family Hemiscylliidae; genus Chiloscyllium; species Chiloscyllium plagiosum. The sequence continues at coordinate 4,293,703 of NC_057743.1, forward strand.
TGTATCTGTCATCTTCTGCAGCCCCACAATCCATTGTTCCTTTGATTTCAGCCTCTTGTGATTCTTCCTTGTCTGTACCTATCACAGACAGCCAGGCTCATGGCACCTGTAGTGTATAGACTTCAGGACCTTGGAGCAACCTTGTGGTGATATCACAGAGCTGCACATCACCAAGTATAAATAGCAGTGTTGAAAATGTATTGCTGGAAAAGCGCAGCAGGTCAGGCAGCATCCAAGGAGCAGGAGAGTCGACATTTCGGGCATGAGCCCTTCTTCAGGAATGAGGAAAGTGTGGCAAGCAGGCTAAGATAAAAGGTAGGGAGAAGGGACTTGAGGGACAATGTGATAGGAAGCTGTACAACAAAAGACCATCTGGACTTCATAGAATCCCTACAGTGTGGAAACAAGCCATTCGGCCCTATAGGTCCACACTGATCCTCTGAAAAGTAACCCACCCAGACTCATTTGCCCCTAACAAATGCACCTAGCCTACACATCCCTGAACACTATGGCCTTCACTCCTGATAAAGGGCTTTTGCCCGAAACGTCGATTTTCCTGCTCCTCGGATGCTGCCTGACCTGCTGTGCTTTTCCAGCACCATTCTGATCTAGGCTCTGATTTCTAGCATCTGCAGTCGTCACTTTTGCCTGCAATTTGCCTGCATCTTTGGATTTTGGGAGGAAACCCATGCAGACACAGTGAAATGTGCAAACTCCACACAGTCGTCCGAGGCTGGCCCCTGGCATTGTGAGGCAGCAGTGCTAACCACTAAGCCACTGTGCCACCCTCCTTTCAACTTCTCTAACTCAAACCAGTCCATCATTTTTATTAAACCTTCAGTTCTCTCTCCTCATTGTGTCTATTTGGCTTTAACATGAAATATTTTGGACAGTTATCTCTCATAAAGGTGGTGTTGTGTCTTATCCAGAAACCCTCAACTTCGATATAAATAGTAAGACCATAACCTATCTGAAGGCTGCCAATCCCTACCTTAATACAGACAAAAATACCTTGAACAATGTGACATTAAATAAAAGCATTTGTTTACTTTTACGAAGAGGAACCATGCTTGAAAAAATGATTTCAGCTCTGTTATTACTGTGATTTCAAGTGATGAGTCCATTCTGACCTGTGTTGACAGTTACTTTGGCCTTTATATGAACTGACAGTCCATTACAATCTGCAAAACAGCATTTACTGCTGCACTTTCCTATTGATAACCTTCTCTTCCAGAGGGGTTAGGAACAACACATCAGCTGCAATTACATGAATTATTTGAGTAAGCACTGTACTCAAAAGAAAAACTGAAAGTCAAAAGTTACACTGACTGGGTCATGGGGACTTTGAGCACATCCGAATGAACTTTTCAATAATATGAAGGAAATCGACAAAATTGTTCTGAGGAAATTGCCCAATTTCATGAAGAGGATCAAATATCAGTGGAGAAAGCAACAATTAGGACATTTGAAATCAGCAGGATCAAGAAGTCCATTTTCTCCTGAAAAAGTACCAGATAAATGCTACCAAGAACATTACGAGTGAGTTAATGAGATAATTGGGTGTTTCTGGGGAAGTGATGGATTGGGGAATAATAGTGCAGGTGTAGGTCAGTGAAAATGATTTGTCAAGGGATGGGTTTGTTAGGCCTCGTGTCTGAATACAGTCACAACATAACAGGGTAGAGCCACCGGGCAGCCAATACTGTAGAAAGAAGTGCTCATAAAAAAATGTCAGCATTCTGTAACACACTGAGCAATCTCAGTGAAAACAACATTGGATATCAATTGGAATTGCATTGAATTTGCAGAGCAGAAACAGGTCATTTTGCCTAACTGGTCTGCTATGCTCCACACAAATCCAGGAATTGTCCATTCAGCATCACTTCTCCAGCCACCTTTGGTCTGTGTGGAGTTTGCACATTCTCCCTGTCTCTGGATGGGTTTCCTCCAGGTGCTCTGGTTTCCTCCTACAGTACAAAGATGTGCAGGTCAGGTGAATTGGCCATTGTGTCCAGATATGTGTGGGCTAGATGGATTGGCCATGGGAAATGAAAGGTTACAGGGATAGGGAAGGAGAGTGCGTCTGGGTGGAATGCTCTTTGGAGGATCAGTGTGGACTCAACGGGCTAAATGGCCTGAATCCATACTTAGGGATTCTATGATTCTATGAGCATCCAATAACAATGGGATGCTCACAGATCTTCAAGGAAATTATTTATGGTGTTTACTGAATTGTTCAGAGTTGAATGGGGAAGCTGAGGTTAGAGACAGGATCTTCAGGTTGCTATTGAAGAAAAATACTGACTTCCTTACTGCAGTGCTGAATTACAGATCAACCCCACCACAATGTGGTCTGGCACTCTCAGTGATCCTGATGGGGAAGAAGCTGAAAACTGTCCATCCCAGCAAAGATGTTGGCTCCACATTTAGGAAAAAGTTAATAGGGATCTTCACAGAAAGGTATAGTTGTCGAAGGAGCTGCAGACCAGGAGAGATCCAATATCATTTGAACTGCCAAAGACACTGGTTAGACCACAGCTGGAGGATTGTGTACAATTGAGGTTATCTCCCTTGAAAAGAAGAAGGCTGTGAAGAGATTTCATCAAGGTTTTCAAAATCATAAGCGGGTTGGATAGAGTAGACAGGGAGAAACTTTTTCACACTCATAAAAGAAGAAAGAAATAGAGGGTACAGATTTAAAGTGATACGTAAGGGGTGATATGATATTTTTTCACACAGGAGGTGAAATATGGTGGAGGCAGGTTCAATCAAAGCATTCAAGAGGGAATTGGATGACGATTTGGATAGAAATGATGTTCAGGGATATGAGGAAAAGGCAGGAGACTGGCACTAGGTGAACAAACCAGTTCAGGTTGAATGGTGTCCTTCTACATCATAACAATCCATGTGATCCTATGATTTTCATGACATAATTTCAACAGGAGAATTGAATCATTGATCTAGAGTTAATAGGAAGACTTTAATCAGCAACAGTAACCTTACAGTTCAATGCTGATTTAACAATTTTTAAAGTCATTCTTTACAATGCTCCCAATATTAGTGATGCTGCACAAATCTCCACAAAAATTTAATTCTGAATTGAAGGTCACAAATTCATATGGGTATGATACAGCTCAGTCACACAGATCGCAGCATTTATGGTGACACCAACCTTATCAAAATCACAAGATACAATCGACAGATCAAAGGGATTTGAGTCACAAATCGTTAGAATGCAGCTACAGCAAGTGGTTAAGATGACTTCAGGGTATTGTGAAGTACCCTTCATAAGTACTGTGCGTAATTTTGGTCTCCTTATATAAAGAAAGACAAAAAATCTTGTGGTGTTGGTTCAGAATAGTTTAACTAGATTGGTAATTGGAAAGTGTTGCTTGACTTCTGAGGACAAGCTGGGGTTGATTGCATGAGAGTTTCGAAGACTGAGAAGTGACTTGACTGAGGTTTATGAGATCCTGAAAAGTTTTGAAAGGTAGACATGAAAAGGATTATGCCTCCTATGGCTAAGTCCAGAACTAAAGGACACTATCGGGCCACCCTTTCAGGACAGAGATAGGGAGTATTGTCTTTGTCTAAGAGAGTGACTTTGAAACTCAAAAGGCAGAGGAGGCCCAGTCATTGAATCTGTCAAGGTATCAGAAGATGGATTTATTATTAGGCAAGGGAAGCAAAGGTTATTGGGGTAGATGGGAACGTGGAGTCCAGAGCATGCACAGACCAGCCATGATCTTATTCAATGGCAGAGCAGGCTTAAAGGTCTACTTCTGCTCCTAATTCATCTGCTCACATGTTCATATGCTTGTAATGTGACGTAGCTATTAAATGCTATCTGATTCTGGATATCAAGATTGAGCTAACTTCTGCTGAAGACTTCATAGGACATCCTTCTCAATTTTATGTCAGTAACTTAGAGAATACAGGAAGAAGAATTGGTGGCAGTGAATCCACCCATGCCTCTCAGATGGTTCTGGTGGGTGGTCATGACATTATAAGTTATGGGTATCTTTCTACCAGCAGATGGTTCAAATGGCTGTGCATTTACTTTGTTAAAACATTTTGAATTGTTGTCTGATAGAATTGCAATGTTTAAAATTATGGTATACTGGGAGAGTGCGGATAGAAGCTGATGCTTCCAAGAACTAAAGAGGTCAGGGTGCAAATCCAAAGGGACAGCAGTTGATTTAGAATGGACAAGAGACAAACCGTCTTTCGTAGAGTTATGAGCCATATCCAACATGAGACAGAAGCTATTGAATGGCTTGGTAATGAATGAAAAGGGTTGAAGAGGATGAATGTTAGTGGAGTTATTGACCCTGGTGGAGGGAAATGCTGCCATTCAATGGTTAGACCAATTGATTTGCTTCTGTGTTGGAACTTGAATGTATTTTGTTTGTCAAGAAAAAGTTAAATTTTAACAATGCTCCAGTAATATGCAGGTCTTATTGAAAACAAATACAGAGAATACAGGAGACATGCAGCAGGTCTGGCAGCGTCCAAGGACAGAGAAACTGAGTTAACATTTTGAGTCCAGTATGACTCTTCCTCAGAACTGCGTAGATCTCATTTAACTGCTTCTGTCTTTTGTTGTACTGTGGATGAAAGTAATTTGAATCATATAGACTCCTCAGGAATAGAGGGAAATCACAAATAGAAGCAGGAGGAGACCATTCAGTCCATTTACTCTGTACCACCATTCAAATGAATTAAGACTGACAATCTACCTCCACAGCATTTTGTCCCACTGTCCCGATATCCTTCGATGTTATAATTAACTTGAAATCTATCAGTCTCTATGTTGAACACATTCAACAATTGAGCTTCTATATCCCTCTGCATTAGTGAATCTCAAAGATTCACCACTCTTAGTGATGATGTTCAAAGAATCATAGAGATGTACAGCATAGAAACAGATCCTTCAGTCCAGCTCATCCATGCCGACCAGATATCCTACATTAATCTCATCCTATTTGCCAGCACTTGGTCCATATCCTCCAAAGCCTTCCTATTCATATACCAATCCAGATGCCTTTTAAATGTTGTAATTATACCAGCCTCCACTACTTCCTCTGGCAGCTCATTCCATGCACGCACCACCCTCTGCATGAAAAAGTTGCCCCCGTTTATATCCTTTCCCTCTCACCCTAAACCTATGCCCTCTAGTTCTGGACTCCCCCCAGGGGAAAGACCTTGTCTATTTATCCTATCCATGCCCCTCATGATTTTACAAACTTCTATAAGGTCACCCCCTCAGCCTCTGAGGCTCCAGGAAAAACAGCCCCAGCCTATTCAGCCTCTCCCTATAGCTCAAATTCTCCAACCTTGACAATTCATGTAAATCTTTTCTAAACCCTTTCAAATTTCACAACATCTTTCCTATTGGAGGGAGACCAGAATTGCACACAATATTCCAACAGTGGCCTAACCAATGTCCTGTACAGCCGCAACATGACCTCCCAACGCCTGTACTCAATACTCTGACCAATAAAGGAAAGCATACCAAACACCTTCTTCACTACTCTATCTATCTGCTTCTCCACTTTCAAGGAACTATGAATCTGGGCTTGAAGGTTTCCTCCTCATCTGAGCCCCAAAAGCCCTGTCCCTTATTCTGCGATTGTTTCTCCTGGTCCCAGACCATCCCACCCAACACCGAGGAGGAGTAATATCTCATCAGGATTTAGGCAAAGTCTTGCAGATTTCTTCAAAGTCCATTTTATTTTCCTTCCCCACAATTATGCCAGATCTTTTTATATTCATCTTGGGGTGATGAGAGAGAAAGAGAGAGTGAAAGAGAAAGAAAGACAGAGAGAGAGAGCACATTGGTATCCACCTAAGACCACTCAGTACAGGCAAAAGATCAAGCACACCTCATTAGTGATAAGCAAAGCTGTTGTATTTGACTAGGATTAGTATCTGAATTAAGCACTGATATTATCTGATTTGGAAGAAAATGAGCTGAACGAAATGGAATGGTAGAGTGCATTAGAACTCTATTATAAAGCAAAGCATTCTCACCTCAGGAGACCTGTGTTCTAATTCAACCCTGAAAAAAAGATGATGAAGGTTACTCTCTAATGGCTGGTAAAGGTTATATTTGAAATGAGTTCTATCAGTCTTTGCTCAGCTCTTCATTGACATGATACCAGAACATGAAACCAACTCAAATGTGGTATTTAACAAATCAATTTTTGTTCGGTATTTGTGAGATAATTTCAAGACTTGAAATCAATCCACTTGGCAGTTTTAATTGTAAGATATCCACAGGAGAAAGTGTGGTGATGAGAAATGTCTTTTCCCCTTACTTTAATTCTAGAAAAATTTGAGAAGAGAATTTTGAGAAAAACTGTAACTGCATTCAGGGATTATTTGCAATGCGGCATTGCTATTTAAGGGTTAGCACCAATGACCTGTCCTGGCAACACTGTGATATTCAACAAGTCAAATAAATAAGAGTTAATGGTAAGAACTGTTCATTTTTTGAACTGACAGATACATCAATTGGCACGCTACTTTCAAAAATCCAGGACTGCCATCTGACTGGTCAAACTAGTGCTCTTTTTTGAGTAAGATCACCTCTTCCAAACATCCTCCAGCTATCGCCACAGCCATCATCTGGATCTGTTCTCCAAACGAGTACCCAATTTCCATAAGTACATCTGTATTTCTGATTCTACAAATATGCAGTAAGTATGATGTAGACTTGGTTTCTCGTTGGGAATCATTGGGACTCCTTTTTCAGTCAGTAATGAATTCAAATGACAATAAGTCATGAGCATATAGAACAGATACCTTAGAACTGTACAGTACAGTTCAGGCCCTTCAGCCCACAATGTTGTGCTGAACCTGATACCAAATTAAACTAATCCTTTCTGTATGCTCATGATCAACATCCCTCCAGTAGGAGGAGGAGGGTACACACTGCTAGGGTTGGTGGTGGAGGAAAATATATTAGGGTCTGTAAGGGACTTTTAGACAAACACTGTCTGTGTAAAACAATTGCCCCTCACATCTCCTGAGTTTTCCCCCTTCACCTTAAATGCATGCTCCCTAATTTTACACATTTAATGATGCTGAAGATGTCTGGAATGTTAGAATGATCTTCACCTGAAACACAATTCCTTCATTCAATGGGGAGAAATCCTTTGCCTTGTGTCGGGGCGATGACTCATCACATAGTAGGAACCCTTCTTCCTTACTTGAGTTCACCCGCTGTAGAGAACCAATGTTGGGTGGGGAACCCAATTAATCATATGTACTAAACATCTTGGTTCATCCATTATTTCCCAGATGAATGCTTGACATGTTGAGAGAATGCTTCTTGTCAGCTGGTGGTTGACTTCACTGCCGTGGCAATTTTTCACTTTGTTGAAGAAGAGATTTCCTGCACAACAAAGGAAGAGAGCCAAGTTGTAACGAGGTGCGGATGAGTAATCAGGCAAAGCCATTTGGCAAGCACAAAGCCGGAGGCTAGGTGTGTCAGAGATTGCCAGCAGAGAGCGTCAATGATTGATGAAACGACCGTTAATTTTCTTTCTTCTGCAGATGAACGAATGAACAAGCTTGAACTAATAATGCCTGCCTGCTCATCATGCGACACCCGGAGAGGGTGACCTCAAGAAGCAGAAGGTGTTTTCTTAGTGAAGTAAATTGATATGATAATATCTGAAATCTTGTTGTGGTGATCAAGATGGAGACAGAAAAGTAGATCAGGCTGTAGTGAAGCCCCCTCGCAGGAATTCGGGCATTAGGGAGCTGACACACGGGAGCATAATTTGGGTGCACAGTTTCACATAAATTTATTTGAAATCTGCCTTTTTCTGGCTAAAATCTCTGAACAATTATGATCATAATGGGCTTTCTGTAATAACACGATTGCTTAGCAACAAACTTGCAGAGAGGTTTTCTAACATTTATTCATGGATTTGGATAATGTTAGCTCAGCCAAATATAATGTTCATTACCAAAATACTGTCTCAATCTTAATAAATAGGAGAAAGTGAGGGCTGCAGATGCTGGAGATCAGAGCTGAAAATGTGTTGCTGGAAAAGCACAGCAGGTCAGGCAGCATTCAAGGAACAGGAGAATCGACGTTTTGGGCATGAGCCTGACCCAAATTGAGAACTATCACCAGTTCCGAATGAGGAAGTGGGCACTGTGTCAGCATCTCCTGTTGGAGGTCAGCTGCTATGATTGATATCATTTCTATCTTATGGACAAGAAGAGGGGTGGAAGGACACCATGGAATGTTGAATCCAATGTCTTGGAGCTTTCCTTGATTAATATTCTGTGGCAGCATAAATTTTCCGGGTAGTTTTGTTCACTTAAAAGATAAGATCCAACAACATAATGGAATCTCATCAAAACTGGTGACTAGGTTAGGAACTTTTCCTTTGTGTTATTTGGGTCAGTTTAGCTTAGTTGGCTGAATGGCTGGTTTGCAGAGGACAACAATGTGGATTCAATTCCCTCATTGACTGATGTTACCACGAAGAATTCTCCTTCTCAATCTCTAATCTTACCTGAAGCATAATGACCCTCAGGTTAAATCTCCACTAGTCACTCTCTTTAATATGAGAGCAGCCCTATTGTCTGGTAGGAATGTAGTGACTTTACCTTGCATTTGTGAGATGTATCAGAATTCTGTAGAGAAAGGGTTAGACTGAATTTTAGCTTCATGGGGATGCCGTTGGGATGCTCATGGCTTTATTGGAGTCAGAGGTCGTGAATCAGAGGGGAAACCTACAGAGATGTCCAAAGTATTTGCTTTTTTCTAAAGTTCTAGGCTATGGGTAGAGATGTTCAAATATTGGGTATCATCCAAGATATTGTTCAAGCCCCAAGATCCATGTAAAAAGGTGGATTAGTGACTTACTGAGTTACAATCTCTCTTGAAAGGGGTATCAAGTAAATGTTGGGATATCTGCTTCTTTGATCACAGAGGCTCTTGCAATAATTTACATTCAAATGCTACTATAGCTTACATTTATCTCACAATTTGCAGTTGGAAATGCGCTTTGTGGTAAATAACCCCCATATGTAATGGTGAACACCAGGTAAAAGATCATCTTTAACTAAAAGCACCTTCACCCAGGGTATCTGTGAGAAAGGTTAGATGCTGTACACCTCATATTTTTTCACTCAAAACAGCCTCTTGAGGACTAGGAAGGGACCACCATGGCAGAGAATAATAATTAGCACTCACACAAGGACAAGGAGCATTGCTTTGAAACATACTTATTCTAGATGACTTATCAATGAATACCACCATTTTGAGAAGAGCCTGAACTGAACAATAAGTAAATGTGTCCAAACCATCTTCACCTATACTTCTGCTACAAGAGACTTGAGTGTTTGTGTACAAGAATTACAGAAAGTTAGAATGTAGACATAGCAAGCAAATGGCATGATGGCCTTTATTGCAAGAGGATATATGTAAGGAATAACAAAGACTTGTTAAAATTGTACATGAACTTAGTGAAATTACACCTGGAGTACTGTTGTAGTTGTGAGCTCTACATTTACAAAAGGCTGTCCTTGCATTAGATGGAGTTTGGCAGAGGGTCTTTAGATCGGTCTCTGGGATGACAAGCGTTTCCTAAGATGAAAGGCTGAGAGTAAATTGCTTCACTTGAAGGGTTATGAATCTTTGTTACTCTCTTCCCAGAGGGTTGTGGAATCTGCCTCATTGAAATTTTTAAGGACAGGATTGAGGCACTTTTGATTTCTCAGAGAATGAAGAGACCTTGGGAAAACGGAGCCAAAACTCAAGATCAGCTACTCTCCAAAAACTGGTGAATCATGTCAAGTAGTATATCCCTTTGGCTGATCCCAATGAGCACTAATTGTGTTCATCAATCCATCTGCATGCATTGACAAAAGTCATAACACAGTGTGCAACACTAGATGTAATTCTACAGGTGGATAATAATTTCCTCGATAAGTCTGAATGTGGGAAGAATTATGCTGAGAAACAATTTAAGACCATCAATCAGGTTTGCAGCATGGTGAACTTGCCTGTACTGAAAGCCTGTGTTCCCTCGAGGCGATGCAACTGTTTGCTGCCATTTTTCTCAGCATTAACTTCAAGTTTCAGAAATTGGAGTTCAGAGCTCCATTTAGAGGAGCTCAGAGCTGCAGAACCTGGAGCTCAGAGCTCCATTTAGAAAATAAAACTGTGATTAGAGGGACTAGCTGGAAGTTACATATATGAATACACAGATCCTCTTTGTAAAATGGAAGGACACTTCCCAGACTGCACCTCTTTCATCTCAATAAAATTCAAGTAGCCATTCGCTGATGCATTTCTCTGGCTTTAACCAATCAAAGTCAAGATCAGAGTGGTGCTGGGAAAGCACAGCAGGTCAGGCAGCATCCCTCCTGATGAAGGGCTTTTGCTCGAAATGTCGATTTTCCTGCTCCTCAGATGCTGCCTGACCTGCTGTGCTTTTCCAGTACCACTCTAATCTTAACTCTAATCTCCAGCATCTGCAGTATCCACTTCTGCCTAGTTGACCTTAACCAATCAGAGTCAACCTGCCTTGGTTAAAATTTAGGTAAAAACAAGGACTGCAGATGCTGGAAACCAGAGTCTAGATTAGAGAGGTGCTGGAAAAGCACAGCACTTCAGGCAGCATCCAAGGAGCAGTAAAATCGATGTTTCGGGCAAAAGCCCTTCATCAGGAATACTGCTGTTGGTTAAAATTTAGACAAAGCTGGTCAGTTGACTGTCTATCATCATTAACCAATGCATTCTTCAGGGCTACGCCTTATGAATTAGAGTCCACTTGACAACCAATCAGCACTCTTCTTTCCAAGATAGTGTAAATGGTATATCCGTTTACTTTGGTATTTCTTGCAAATTGCTCTGAGGAATGCAAGATGAAGGATTTGACAAAATGTATTGTTTTGTAAAATATTCACCTCATACATTACTAAACAACTATTTGGATTTCAACATTGGCAAATTTGGGATCACTTGTAAGTATAGAATCAGGTATTTTTTAAAAATGCGAACAACATCGAGGGCCAAAGGGCCTGTACTGCGCTGTAATGTTCTATGTTCTATAATTAGAAATACTGAGGCCTAAAGATACCTGGGGGTTTATTAAAATGTCATGATTAGAAAATAATAACTAAGTTGAATTGTCTCTTTTATGATGTATCACTGTCAGTTCTTTCATCTTAACCTGATTTTAAAATGTGGGCGGCACAGTGGCACAGCGGTTAGCACAGCTGCCTCACAGCGCCAGAGACCTGGGTTCAATTCCCGCCTGAAACAACTGTCTGTGTGGAGTTTGCACATTCTCCCTGTGTCTGCGTGGGTTTGCTCCGGTTTCCTCCCACAGTCCAAAAATGTGTAGGTCAGGTGAATTGGCCATGCTGAATTGCCTGTGGTGTTAGGTGAAGGGGTAAATGTAGGGGAATGGGTCTGGGTGGGTTGCTCTTCAGAGGGTCAGTGTGAACTTGTTGGGCCGAAGGGCCTGTTTCTACATTGTAAGTAATCTAAATCTAAAATTTACCTGGGACATGTGAAGGAAGAACAGTGTGGAACTGCTTTCAGTATTCCTGCATGAAATGTGCTTTGAACAAGCAGTAAAACAAACATTCCTTTCTTCAATGCAGCAGGCACTGATAACAAGTTGTTACTGAAATGAAGTAGAACAGGGCAGTCCTGAACAACCACACCACAACACTCGGACAGCTTAGATAAAGACTTCCAGCTTTAAGGAGTAAAATGTTCAGCACATCTTTGCCAACCACACAAGTAAGGAAAGCTTGCACAATTCCTAAATGTGCAACTTCACAACACCTGAAAACGGCATTGTTTTATTTTGGGAATCTAGTTCGATTCAGTCTCTGCCATTGGTAGCAGTCCATCTCAGATAGAGTCACAATTACAGAGTTAGTACAGTACAGGAGGAGACCATTCGTCCCATTGAATTCATGCTGGAGGAGAACAAACCTGTCAATCCCATTTCCCACTCTATCCCCATATGGCTGCTTGCCTGAGAAGCATCATCTGGAAGGATATTTTATGAGCCATGCCATTTCCACCAATTAAATCTTTTGGGCATTGCTGAAGGATAGTAATATCTTTGTCTAAACCAGCAACTTCCAGAAAATACACTCAATCTGGAATGTATAATCCCCATTTCTCAAGAGTTCCAAGTTCACACATGATGTACTGCCTGACTAGTGTAACCACTATTCATAAAGAACTCCAGTGTTTGTACACCTGGTGTGCTATATAAAGTCAAATCCTCTGAGATGCAATGAGAAAGCAGATCAGTTCTGCACTGCCATGCTGAGGTGAAATGTGGTTGCATCTGTCATTTACCAGGCACCTGAAACAAACAGTCATGTCAGTTACTCATTTGTCATAAGAAAGTCAACTGCATGAGTAATATGTTTCAGGAACTTATCACCTAGATTTTGCCTTCACACAACTGCTGTCCCACACGACAGAGGCGCCACTTACTGGGTTAACCGAAGAAAGTCAGTCCGTGGTTTACGGCAATGAAAATGGTCTGGTAAATGTGACCTGGGCAGCATTGCAACCACTTCACCAGTTAGTAGACTTCACCAATTTCCTCATTTCCCCTCCCACCCACCTTACCCCAGTTCCAAACCTCCATGCCCACCCATTCACCTATTGTACTCTTTGCTACCTTCTCCGCAGCCCCCCCACCCACTTATCTCTCCACCCTGGAGGCTCCCTGCCTCCATTCCTGATGAAGAGCTTTTGCCTAAAGCATCAATTTTCCTGATCTTCGGATGCTGCCTGACCTGCTGTACTTTTCCAGCACCACTCTAATCTAGACTCTGGTTTCCAGCGTCTGCAGTCCCCACTTTTACCTAGCATTGCAACCACCACAAGAACAAATAAAAATGGTGTATAGTCTCAGGCATAGTGCCCTGTTGAATCATAGACTCCCTACAGTGTGGAAGTAGGCCACTGAGCCCACTGAGTCCACAATGACCCTCCAAAGATCATCCCATCCAGACCCACCTCCTACCCTCTCTCTGTAACCATGCATTTTTTATGGCTAGCCCAGCTAGCCTCCACATCCCTGGACACTACAGACAATTTAGCAGGGCCAAACCACCCTAACCTGCACACCTTTGGATCGTGGGAGAAAACCAGATCACCCAGAGGAAATCCATGCAGACACGGGGCAAATGTGCACAATTTGTACAGACAATCACCTGAGGTTGGAATTGAACTTGGGTCCTTGTCCTGCTCCTCGAATGCTGCCTGAACTGCTGTGATTTTCCAGCACCACTAATCTAGAATCTGGTTTCCAGCATCTGCAGTCATTGTTTTTACCTCCTTGTCACTGAGGTAGTAGTGCTAACCTCTGAGCCATCCTGTTGAAGTGCAGTCAGTTCTAAGCAATTTCCGCACAGCCCCCACCCCCACAATGAGAAAAGTGAACGAGAAATTCATTAAACTTCTCATGGACCTCTGGAGGCTGGTTTGATAGCACTGGAAGAATTCTGGGATCATGCTTCCTGCACACTAATTAATAAGAAATTTGCCCTCAACTGATCAGCTTCATGACCCAGCTCACATTTGAACAAAAGCTGCTGAGTGAGCTTCAAAGGTATCTATAAGCCCGGGGACATTTTCCCAGAATGGTGTAGGAGCTCAGAACACCAGGCAGTAAGGTCAGCATAACAGCCAGCATCGTGATGAAAGAAATGCAAAAGATATCTGCTTAGTACAGAAGTTACAGCAGTTTGACCTTCCAGGGAAATCTTCTCTCAAGCTGACAACAGCTTGTCAGCATCCATCAAAGAGTTAACTGTTTATCAACCAGAGTCCATCACAGATTCACATCAGGAAATCCAACATTGAATATCAGGACATTTGATTCTAAATTAACTATGAATAAACTAATAAATTTCTATAGATAACTCAAACTCACACTGTGAGAAAGAAAAGGTGGATTCTATATTGTCTTTCATGGCCTCAAGATATCACAAAAGCATTTAACAATCAACAAAGCACATTTAAAATTAGTCTCTGATGGAAAGTTGGAAATGCAGCAGACAATTCACAACAAATGGCAAGGTTCCACAAGCAACAAAATAATAATGACCAGATAATCTTCTTTAGCAATGTAGGTTGAGAGATAAATATCTGTTATATCCACTTGAGAGGCCAGACTGGCTTTTAGCTCAATGCTTCATTTAACAATGTAGCAGTCCATCAGTATTGTACTGGAGCATAAGCTGAGATTTTGTGCTCAGGTCTGTGGAGTGGAACTTGAACTCAAAATGTTCTGACTGAAAGGAGAGACTTATTTCCAAAGAAACACAACAGCCTTCCATTCAGTTTTCCAAACATACTCTGAAACCATCTAGACATGCACTATTAAATCAGAAATCTGACATTCTGGACTAAATCTTATATTTTGTTTTCAAAGTGTAAATTATATCGAGATTTTCGAGGGATTCATGTCATGTACAAAAGTGTTAGGGTGTGTGAGATGGTCAGTAATGTCTGGAGTAGGATGGTGCGCAGTGAACATGGTGACAATGCATTAAAATAGTCAAGGATCCTTTTTGTGTAGAAAGAGGCTGTTTAGCCCATCACACAAGCATCTCACCCAGACCCCCACAAGCAATCCATTTAACCTGCACACTTCTGGACTCTGGAAGGAAACCCACACAAACATTGGGCAATGATGTAAACTCCACACAGTCACTCAAGGTTAGAACTGAATCCAGGTCCCTAGTTCTGTGAGGCAGCAGTGCTATTCACTGCACCACCATGACATCACAGCCTGTGGAGCATGCCCTGAGATGCTATTTAGTCTGAAGCAATATCAAAGTCCTTCAGAGCGGACAATGAGCTATTGTTACCAGGTACTAACTCTGAGTGCTATGTCGAAAATTCTTGACGTTTACCTTGTGTTTGGAAAGACAGGGAGCTGAATTTTAATGCAGTGAGTTGGACTTTTAACGAGGTGTTTCACAAACACCAATCCCTATTAACTGGCAAATCACTGCTTCTTAATGAGAAATTTACCACACCACTTGTGAAAAGTATTTGTTTATGAAGCTCCCCTGTTCACATTCTGGATCCATCTTGCCCTCATCCCTTCCCAGGCATTGGCACATCCTTGACACATAGTGACCTCTCGACATCTCTCTCACCTTCTCCAGTGTCATTATTTACCTTTACCAACAGCTTCCTTCAATTTTCAAGTCATCCAGCATTTATGTTCTCTTCTGTCCTTTTTCTCTTATTCCTTAAAATCTTTTCCTCTTTAAAGTCCATTTGTTCTTAAGATGTGCCCTACCCAATCTCTGTGTCTGTACCTGAATGTGCACAATAGATTCCTTTGTTCATTTATGTTCCACCACCCTTCATGGCGTCATGGAGTCATGGAGATATACTGCACTAAAACAGACCTTTCAGTCAAACTCATCCATGTCGACCAGATATCCTGAACAAATCTAGCCCCATTTGCCAGCACTTGGCTCATATCCCTCTAAACCCTTCCTATTCATATACCTATCCAGTTGCCTTTTGAATGTTGTAATTGTATCAGCCTCCACCACTTCCTCCGGCAGCTCATTCCATACACTCCTGTGATACTTCCCCACTCACCCTTGGATCCCCCCCAAGGGGAAAGACTTTGTCAATTTACCCTATCCCTGCCCCTTATGATTTTATAAATCTTTATAAAGTCACCCCTTAGCCTCTCCCTATAGCTCAAACCCTCCAGAGAAAACAGCCTCAGCTTATTCTGCCTCTCCCTATAGCTCAAACCCTCCAAGCCTGGCAACACCCATGTTACACTCTCTGTCCAGCAGAACCTTCCCACTTCACACACGCATTTTAAAGATTTGTAGCTAGTTGCTCATGCTTTTCTATTAAGTCTATGTCACGTATCCATAAAGTACAACATTCCAAAGCCAGCTCTATAAAAGTCATTTTTCCAATTGTTTATTCAGTTTTCTGGTTGGTAACAGTCTCTTCTTCCCAAACACAGCCTTTCCCATTGCTATCCACGTTCTCACATCTTTGATGAATCTTGTATCTGCAGACATTATGCCTCTTACATAAATGATTCTTACACCTGCTTTAATTCTCCTACTTCGATGAATAATTCTTGGTGATCTGGGGATTTAATTTATCATTGTCCTTTAGGGAAGGAAACTGCCATCCTTACCCGGCCTGGCCTACATGTGATTCTTGATCCACAGCAATGTAATTGACTCTCAACTGCCCACTGGCTTTAACCAACGATGCCCACACCCCATTAATGAACAAAAAAGAAAAAGAAATTACAAAAAACTTCCACTCTATTCTTCAATATTGGTATTCTTCGATTTTCCCTTTCCTTCCATCTTTACAGCATTCATGTCTTGGTCCGTTTACTGATTTTTGGCTCCTTCCTGTGTTGGATCATCTGGAAACCTAACCATTGTCTTCATTCACCACCGATCTGAACTATATATTCTGTGTCTGCAAATGCCTCTTTGATCTTTTTTCAACCGAGGCATTGAAGAGGACTGATGTTAAACTAACTCCTCCTCCAATTACATCTGGTTCTAACTCCCAAATGTCCAGTCCTGCTGTTGCTGTTTATCACAGGTTCTCATGAACTGTTTCTCTAGTCTACTCCAACATCTTTCTGTCAAGAACTTAAGGAAAACCAGGGAATACTAGGGAAACCCAGCAGGTCTGGCAGCATCTGTGGAGAGAGAAGAACAGTTAGTATTTCAAGCCTGGTGCAAATCTTCTTCAGAATCCTCATGAGCTTAATTCAGTCAACATAATCCAAAGTGTTTTTTTTTTAAATCAATCATTTAGTTCTTGTTCAAACTTGAAATTGCATTTATTTAATAATCATAAAATGCTGATTACTTCACTTGTCCCCCTCCTATCTTGGAATCCAAACTGTCCATCTCTAAGGTAGTTATGATTTGGAGATTCCAGTGTTGGACTGGGGTGTACAAAGTTAAAAATCATGCAACACCAGGTCATAGTCCAACAGGTAGTCTCTGAGGTAGTTCACTTTGTTATGGTTCTCAGCATGACCTTTGATGCATGAGCAAAGCCAGATGAATTATATGAAAGTCAGATTCAGCATGCCTTTGGTTTCTTTCTTCAAGTGATCATTATAGTCTGCATGAAGTCCTGTAGTCATTTTCCTAGAAGTAAGCATCTTTACATAGCTTTGCAAACATTGATGTTAAGTTCAAACCCATTTTTTTAAACAACTCTATAGGAATTATATCAACTTTAGTCACATTTACAGTTTTTATCTGATTTCTTGTTGGTCCAATGAAATTGATGTCAGTTTTGCAGTCTATTTGTAGCTCAATCTTTCAGGGTTTTCATTTTGTGCCTACAGTTCTTCAATATGCTCCTTCTATCTTTCTTTTCAAAATTATTAAGACAGCGGCAGAGTAAGTGGGCTAAGTCAGGGGTTCAGTCACTCCATTGGCTTTCTTTCTTGTTTTTTTCTTTTTTCTTTTTCTTTTTTCCATGTTCTTTATTTTCTTCTCTTTTGGGTCGAGAGAGTGACAGATAAGGAAGGAGGTCTCTGGCGGTGGTGGCAACACTGAAACAAGATGGACACAGCTCCATCCCAGTCTGGGGTCTCCCAGCGAGTGAGGAGCAGATCCTGGGCTGACTCCCCTGGTCTGACTCACAGGCTAGGTTGAGGCTCCATATCGCCAGCTGGTCCTGGGCGCTTGAAGGAGGAGAGATGGTTGTCTTGGCACAATGTGGTGATCTTGTCCCGGTGTGAAGGTGTCTTCACTGCAAGAAGGTCTTCTTTGTTTTCAGCCCGTAGGTGTTCCAGTGGTCTGGCAGGTGGTCTCATCCAAGAGTGGTGGTCTTGACCTGGCATGTTGGGTACTCTGATGGAGTCTTCTGGCCCAGTGTTCCAGCAGCCCAGCACAGAAGTGTTCTTGTGCAGGAATGGCTGTCTCATCCCAGAATGGTGGTCTCATCCCAGAATGGCGGTCTCATCCCAGACTGGCCATCTCATCCCAGACTGGTCATCTCATCCCAGAATGGTGGTCTCATCCCAGACTGGCGGTCTCATCCCAGACTGGCCATCTCATCCCAGACTGGCCATCTCATCCCAGAATGGTGGTCTCATCCCAGACTGGCAGTCTAATCCCAGAATGGTGGTCTCATCCCAGACTGGTCATCTCATCCCAGACTGGCGGTCTCATCCCAGACTGGCCATCTCATCCCAGACTGGCCATCACATCCCAGAATGGTGGTCTCATTCCAGACTGACGGTCTCATCCCAGACTGGCGGTCTCATCCCAGAATGGTGGTCTCATCCCAGACAGGCCATCTCATCCCAGACTGGCCATCTCATCCCAGAATGGTGGTCTCATCCCAGAATGGTGGTCTCATCCCAGACTGGCCATCTCATCCCAAACTGGCGGTCTCATCCCAGACTGGCAATCTCATCCCAGAATGGCGGTCTCATCCCAGACTGGCAATCTCATCCCAGAATGGTGATCTCATCCCAGACTGGCCATCTCATCCCAGAATGGCAGTCTCATCCCAGACTGGCCATCTCATCCCAGACTGGCAGTCTCATCCCAGACTGGCGGTCTCATCCCAAACTGGTGGTCTCATCCCAGACTGGCGGTCTCATCCCAGACTGGCGGTCTCATCCCAGAATGGTGGTCTCATCCCAGACTGGCCATCTCATCCCAGACTGGCGGTCTCATCTCGGCTGGGTCTTCATGGTATTCCATCGTCCCTTACTCGGTTTTCCCAGAGGCCAGGAGCCATTTACTGAACTGTGATGAACTTCGTCTTAATTTTACTTTTGTTACTATTATTATGTATGATTTCTACCATCAATGTAGGCGCTGTGGCGGGGCAACTTATAAAACTTTTCATTGTATTTTTGGTATAAAAGTAAATGTGACAATAAATTTCTGTTTTATTCTCTTCTATTATTCTTTAATCAAGCTTTGCTAATGATCATTGATCATTTTTCTACCGACACATTAAAGAGGTCTGATCTTTTAGCTCTGTATTGATGTTCTTCTCACTCGTTTTGAGTTGTGTTGTTACATTCCTTTATTTCTGTAATGCTTAAATCTACACTTCCTACTTAATCCAATTCTTCGGGAATGTCACACTGCCATTTTGCCCATTGTCCTTGTGTCTCTTTACTCAGTGTTGGAGTGTTTATTTAACCTCGCCTTCATCAGCATTAAAATGTTTCCATTTGCTTACTTTTTCCATCTTTTACAACATACAGTCAGAACTCCTGGTTTCTTCATCCTGTTTCCTCTTCACAAACCTGATGCTGGTTTCCCTTCCTTCATTGATCTTTAATCTGTCCCATTGCTCAGTTGTGTTGGTGGCATTCTCATCTTTTCTAGCGAGTGCCCCTCATTCACAAAGTCATCATTGACTTCTTCCAACCTGACTCGAGTTGCACTGCCTTCTCCATGTTCCACCTTTGTTCTCTTCAGCTAATTTCAGAAAGATATGATCTGCATTGGCTCCTGCTGAAGCTTTGAGTTTGTGAACACCAGTGACTAATGCCAGGAAATGGCTCAATCTGAATAAATGCCAACAGGCATGTCGAAGGACCAGAGAGGTTACATGCAGCAAGGGAGGGAATGAGGCCTTCAAAATCACAATGCTTCAATCTTCAGATATACAAGATAATGCCAAAAGATTGGAAAGTATGAACAGTGAACAGGAAAGAGAGAACATAAAAAGTGAAAAATGGAAAGGGAGAATTTAAATACCTTGGGATATCTGAATAAAAGCAAAATACTGCAGATACTGAAAATCTGAAACAAATATGGAGAATGCTAGAGAAACTCAAAACTGAAGCAGAATCATGCCTGACTGAAAATTCTAACTCTGTTTCTCTCTCCACAGATGCTGCAAGCCTGTTTAGTTTCTCCAGTGGTCTCTGGGTTATATGAAGTAGAGCGAACAGGAGAAAACAATACTGAGTGATGAAATGGCAAGGTGTCAAACAAACATGTGTGCTGTGAAATTTGAGTCAGACAAAATGAAACCAAAGTGGAAACCAATGGCCATTAAGATCAGTCAGGTCTATATTCCCACAAGCCAAGCATCCAGATGAGGAATTTGATGAAATATAGAGAGTGGGAAGAGTGACATGATTGTTACGGGAGATTGGAACTGTTTTGTTGTAGAAAGAGGGAAAACAAAGATGTAGGACAGTGTGGTCTTGAAAAAGAAAAAAAAAGTGACCTCAAAAATTGTAAACTTTCACAGAGAAACAGAACTAATGATAAGAAATCTCTGATTTAGCCTGTATAAAGGGAATTGATATATGGTAAATACTTGGCAACACAGGAAGATTTCAATGGACCTTTGCAATGGTTGGACAAAGATGTTAATACAAATGAACACATGTTAAGGACATGTAAACTCAGTCTGAAGCCAGCGCAGATGGCTAGTGCTTTGTGATTTATTTTTGGTCCTATACATGCTAAAATTGACATCATTAAGTATTCTGGTTGATTCTCTCTGAAGTCAGACAAAAATATAAAAGAAGGCATATCACATAAAGATCTTGTTGCTAATCTATTCGGCAAAGTGCTGGCCGGCTGTAGAGTTAAGAACCTCCTCAGAGAAAGATGGAGCAGCTGCCCTGACATCCATCTGGCTGTGCAATGGACAATGCAGTCATTCTCATCGCTAGCCTTGTATGTTTTGGCAAACTCAGACCGGCAATACTCATAACCATCAAATAGCCAAACAAAACCGAAAAAGTCTTGCTCATTTCTCACATTCCTTACAGTTCATTAAGTTTTAATGATACATTTCAAAGCTCTGTTTGACTGTACCTAGAATCAGATGAATGTAATCATTCTAATCCCAGGCACAGCATGCACCAGAAGCATGCTATCTTTATGTCATCTCATCAAAAGAAAGAAAAATGGAAAATTAAGTAGAATGACTCACTTCAGAGCATTTTTCCCCTCATTTATTGAATGGCTTCCTTCTGAGCTGTGAAAATCTATAATTTTATCATTTTGTTTCATTGAAGTTGTAAGTCTTTTAATTATCTTGCTTATTTGCATCTCTTCATCTAATTTTCACTTTTTGTTTGAACGATCTTATTTTTTTGATATGTTGGTGGTGAACTTCTTCTCTGTTCTCAATGCGTCAGTTTTCTACAAACAGGGCATGGGTTTTAGTTCACAGAAAGATGTTGGGTGATGTCATTTCTCCTACCTGTGCCTTCATTGAGTTGCCGAATGTTTCCAGCATGGTCATGATCTGCTCACTGCCCACTTGGACCTTGTTCTCATGTGTCTAAGTGAGATGCCCTTGCTGTATCAGCAGTTAGGTTTCTGGACTAGGTCCTTGCATTTGATGCATGTCTGGCTGGGATATATGAGGGGCTGCTGGGAACACTGGATCAGGATTTTAAGTGTGCAGATCCTGGAAATTTTGCCAGCAGATGGGATCGATATTTATCAAATTTCTGTTTTGCCATTTCGCCGACACACACACACACACACAACCACACACACCCACACCCACACACACCCACACCCACACACCCACACACCCACACACACACACCCACACCCACACACACACCC
>NC_057743.1:4315748-4355389 GCF_004010195.1 Chiloscyllium plagiosum
CACACACCCACACACACCCACACACACACACACCCACACGCACACCCACACACCCACACACACACACCCACACACACCCACACACACACACACCCACACGCACACCCACACACCCACACACACACACCCACACACACCCACACACACACACACCCACACGCACACCCACACACCCACACACACACACCCACACACACCCACACACACACACACCCACACGCACACCCACACACCCACACACACACACCCACACACACCCACACACACACACACCCACACGCACACCCACACACCCACACACACACACCCACACACACCCACACACACACACACCCACACGCACACCCACACACCCACACACACACACCCACACACACACACACACCCACACACACATTTGCTGCTCTTGACATCGCTTTCCATCATTTATTTTGGTCTGCATTTTGGACAGTGACTCCTAGGGACACCATAGGTTGAGGCAGGTAATTAATCAGATGATTTGGAACCTATCAACTTCATAAAGTACAAACACTTTAAATGTGATAAATCACTAGAATTTAAAAAAAAGTCCCTGATCCTGGCCTGATTTATGTCTTCAGAGAAAGATCGCTGTGTTGCTGGACCTTTTCTCATCTGAACAGACTGGCTGCTGCAGTGGCTGCTTCTTATTTAAAATGGCCACATCCTTTAAGAGGTAACTTGCATGCTTTTTCCCTTCTTTTTTCTCTTCTTTGCACAGCTGGTATTTCCTTCACTTTACACAGCAGCCCATACCTCTTGCCACCATGTTATATGGGATGGCGTCAGCTAGCACCTGGCAGTGTCAGGATCTTCTTTCTGAGATATATATCACCAACCCTTCAACGAATGCAAAGGGGTTACTGGGATTAAGTGGTAAAAGATTAACCATAAATAAATCTTTGGCTGAAGTAGCACATACTTAAGTAACAAGAAGTAATCTATTACAGCATAGAAAGACAGCAGGTGACATTAACTTGAAACTGGTTAACTACATTCCCACTAAGTAAGAGATATTGGTCTGAATCTTCCTCCACATTGGCTAAATATAATTTACTTTGAGATTTTGGAAGGATTCTTAATGCGGGGCCTTGTGAGATATCTCACCATAACTTACCAAAATCACCTCATTAACTACCTACCCAACTCCATGGATCTCTTTCAGCAGATTCCACCTCCATGTTATCATGTCTTCCTGGGACAATTTATTACTCAATGGGTACCTGCAGAAAGACCAGCATCCCTTGCTCCTGTATAATTTTTAAAAGCCTATTGTATATTTAGACAAGCACTGTCAGTCTGCACAGTTCCTGATCTGTACCCTCAACATGGCAGACAGGGAAATATTGACATGTTACTTTATGGGCAGGGACTTGGAGGCCCTGCTGGATGAGGTGGTACAGACAGACGATGTCCTTCCTCTTGCCCCAAGACCAGCAATGATGGCCTTGGTACCAAACCATGACACCTTGGTGCAAGTTGCTATCCAGGTCAGTGCTATCTGGAAGAATGCTTTTGTCCTACATCCTCTCCACATTTGTTCATCAGGGTTTTATATTTCAATCAAGTCATTTTTAACTCTTCTAAACTCCAGTTGATACAAGCCTAGACTGTCCAACCTTTCCTCATCATTGCTGAAAATGTGTTGCTGGAAAAGCACAGCAGGTCAGGCAGCATCCAAGGAACAGGAGAATCGACGTTTCGGGCATAAGCCCTTCTTCAGGAATCAAATAATTCCTCATCAAATAATTGCTTACTCTGGATATTATTTAGTCAGCCTTCACTGAACTGCTTGCAATACAGTTACTTCCTTCCAAAAATTAGGTGGACAATATTCTACTCCCGACGCACTTCCAACAGTGCACTTTATTAATGAAATCTAACCTCCTACTTTTGTGTTCAATTCCCCTCACAAATAAGTGTTAACGTTTCCTAATTACTATGTATTAACCTTTGGTGATTCATTAGTGAAGACACCTATAATGCTATGTATCTCAGAACTCTGTAATCTTTCACCATTTAGATAATATGCTTCTTTTTATTCTTCTTGACAAAATGGATAATTTCACATTTTCCACATTATATTCCATTTTCCATACCTTTGCCCACTCACTTAACCTATTGGTAGCTTTTTGTAACCTCTTTGTGTTCTCTTGAAAACTCACATTACTGTCTATCTTTGTGTCATCAGAACATTTGGCAACTATTCCTGTTGCCCCTTCATCTAAGCCATTAATATAGTTGCACACTATTTGCTCTATCTTTCCAACTACCTATTCCTTCTCCCCACTCTTGTTAAGCCAGCCAATCTTCTATCCAAACCAATCTGTTGTCCCCTGCAGTGAGTTTCATTTTTTGCAATAATCTTTGACGTGACCCTAATCAAATACCTTCTGGAAAGGTAAATACAATATAGCCACTGTTTTTTCTTTACCCACAGTAGGTCTTACCTCCTCAAAGAACTCTAATAGATTGGTCAAATGTTATTTCCCCTTCAAAAAAATGATGTTGAGTCTGTCATAATGTTAACTTAACTAAATATGGCTTGTTTAATAATAGTTGATTTATTGCCTCCGTTGCTCCTGATGTGTTCTCCGCTACATCGGTGAGACCGAGTGCAAATTCTTGAACTGGTTCAGGGAGCATCTATGGTTCGTACGCTCCAATTAACCCCACCTTCCAGTTGCAAGCCATTTCAACTTCTTCTCCTACTTCCCCGATGACATGTGCATCCTAGATATCCTCCACTTGCAAAATAAGACCAAACACAAACTCGAGGAAGAACAGCTCAACTTCCACCTTGGGACTTACAACCATCTGACCTTAACATAGAATTTACCAGCTTCCAAATCTCTCCACACTCCCACCTCATCCCATAACCACTCCTTGCTCTCCACTCCACCCCCTTGCTCTGTCCTACCTGTCCATGTCTTCCTACCCATCCCCTCTACCCTTCCCATTGACCAATCACTATCACTTCCTACCTGCATTCACTTATCACCACCCCAGCTACCTTTCCCCCCAACCTCAGCCTCCTCCTTCTATTTATTTCTCAGCCCCCTTTCCCCTCCCCAGACCTGATGAAAGGTTCCAACCTGAAACGTTGACTCCTCTGATGCTGCTTGATCTACTGTGGTTTTTCCAGCTCCACACTTTAGCAACTCTAATAATAGCTTTGTTAAATGTTGGGCTAATTGGCCTCTGGTTTCCTGTTTTCTGTCTTCATTTTGAATAAAAAAGGATTTACTAGCTTCTAATCTAAGGGTCCATCCCCAAAACAAGGGAATTTGGTAAATTTAAACAAATGCATCAACTATTTCATTAGCCTCTTAAGATGCTCGGGTGCAGCCAATCTAGACCCAGGTCTTGTCAGCTTTTTGCTCCAACAATTTACTCAGTACCATTTCTCTGCTTGTAGCAATTTTCCTGAGATCCACTCTCTCTTCCATTTCCTGATCTATCGCTGGTCCTGGGATATTACATGTATCTCAATTATGACAATGAATGCAAAATACCTGTGCATGTTTGCATTCGCTACCCATTGATATTTAAAGGGATGTCCAATTGATTCAGGCCAACACCTTGGCTGCATATTTATTGCAATCCCATCCAGATTATAGCATCACAATTCTGCTGCTCTGAGACTGTTGTACTGCAACTGGCCTTAGTTCTGAGGCTGCCTTGAGTGTCCTATTATCATAGCAATCAGAACTAATGGTTGTTTTTGGTCGAATACTCAGACAAAATACTTTAAAGGGTGTCAAGCCTCTAGAGCAATTATATTTCAATTAATGAAAGAATGAATGAATGGACAAATAAAAAAAGAGAGAGACCAAGAGAATGAGCACTGAGTGGGGAGGAGTAAAGTGACCAGTCTGCAGTAAGTGAGTTAAATCCTTTCAGTGAAATGACAGAACTCATTTCCTTTCGGATGCTGTTATAAACCTGCTTACTTAATTTTCCAACTTACTGTCTATTAAATTTGAGCTATTTCCTCCCTCAAAGCAGTTAAGGAGTTTCTCTCCCTTCCATTTCCTTCAACAGATGTCAGCCCGTTTCCACAGAAACATATTGGAGCAATGGAAGACTTTAATTGTTAACATTCAGCTAGCTGCCTTTGATTGGTTGTCCTATTTTGTTTGCACCATTCTAAGTTCATCTCATTTGTCATATTTTGGGCAAAGGTTCTGGGAACAGGAGAAATTTGCCATTTCCTGTATTTCACACAAAGATGCACAAGTGATCTCTGCATACCCTGTTTAATTCATCCAAATGTTTGTATTCATCCCTCAGAAAAATGCGTTCTCCTCAAAGGCACACACCATCCTGACTTGGAAATATATCGTCACTTCTTCAACATCACTGGGTCAAAATCTTGGAATTCCCTCCCTACCTTACTTCCCTATGGCAACCTGTGGTACCATCTCAAAAGCAGTTAAGCATTGGTGATAAATATTGATCGTGCCAGTGGTTCCAACATCCCATTTGTAAATAAAAGAACCAGAAATAATTTGCTTCAAATTCAAAATCTGCTCAGATCACTCACACAGTGGAGCAATCCAATTTTAATAAATCACGCAACAAATTTTACTCAGAGCATTCTGTAAAACACATTGTGGGAATGTTTGACATTCGTATTCAAATGTTGATGGAATCAGCTGTGAAAATAAAAGCTGGGATCTGTGGAGACTGTGGGATTAATAATGGTCTGTTGAAATAAGTCTGAATTTGCATGAGGTCATGTTTTGACCCATGATGTCCAGCCCATTGTTACTGACAGAGGTTAGTTAGCATTGCACTCTTACACAAATCACTGGCAGAAAACTCCCTCATTCCCTGTCTCCAGTTTCTCAGAAGATTTCAATTTCCTGCCACACATTTTGGAAAAACATTATTTCATGCCAATTCTTATTAAAAAGAGACTTGTTCCTATTGGCCTTTGTGGATCTGTGCTTGCATTTTTCTTTGCAATCTTCTCACTTCGTGTGATTTCGGGGGATTCTGTGAATGATGAATTTTCCAGACATTTTGCTTTATGAAAATTCTATATTTTTTTTTCAATACTTCCTGCATTTTCCCCATTCCACCCTCTGAAAACTCCTAGTCATATCTATGTAGCAATTAGAAAATAGATAAAAGTCGACACTATGATTTTGGTTACTGCTACAGAGCCAGGAGTAGAGAAAGTAGGCAGTGCAGTTCAATTTATTTCTACAATAAATATTATCCCATGTGGAATCAATGGAAGAATTGTAATCAAAATGTGACCCCAACATAATCACGTTCAGAGTTAAATGTCCCTCCTGGAGCAATTTGTTCATTTAGCATCATTAGCTTAGGTCAATGGTTCGATATTTTTCTGGAGGCCAAGTTATAGAAAAATATCCATATTCCCTCATGCCCAGCCCAGATGCAGATACTGAGAGACTGGCATCATTAGTGGTGGTGTGTTACATGTCTCTCAGGGAGTCCATGTTACTATGACAACATGTACTTTAAGATGTTGTAACCTGGAGCTGTTGATAGTAATGGTGAAGGCTCCATTTACTTTCCATCACATGATTGACCAGGAACTGCTCACACTCCATGGGGATTGGCAAGGTTTGCTTGTTTTATGTACAGCTTCCAGGACCAACAAGTCCTCTGGTGGGATCCGAACCCAGAGTCAAACTGGCTCAGAGGCAGCGACATTACCCACTGCACCACAAGACCACCAACAGCCACCATTCAGGGTGATAAATTAAATTATTTTAAGTTTATTTTATTTCACTCTCTTCATTCTCATAGAATCCATACAGTGTGAAAACAGGCCATTAATCCAACAAGTCCACACCGACATTTAGCCCTGACCAATGCACCTAACCACACATCCCTGAAAACTATGGGAAATTTCCAATGGCCAATTCACCTAAGCTGCACATCTTTGGATTGTGGGAGGAAACCCACACAGACACAAGAAGAATATGCAGGCTCCACATGGCTGGAATCAAACCCAGGTCCCTCACGCTAAGAGGCAGCAGTGCTAACCATTAAGACACCTACACTTTGCCCGCCCCCACTCTCACACACCTTCACTTCTTTGTTTTATATTCCACTTTCTTTAGACTTCCTTTTGCTTCTCACTTTCCCTTTTCTTCCCATTTCTTCTTGGTTTATTTCTGCTACATTATTTTTATGTTGGATACACAATTCTCTCCAGTCCCTATTCCATTCCTATTCGGAACTGAAGAGTCATATCAGACTTGAAACATTAACTCTGTCTCTCTCTATATATATTTACTGTTAGATCTGCTGAGTTTCTTCAGCATTCTCTATCTTTTTTCACATTTCCAATATCCAGAGTATTTTGCTTTTATTTTGATATGTAGTGAATTGCCAAAAAGGTCCAGAGAAACAAGGTAGATATTTTTCACACAGTTAGTGGCTAGGATCTGGAATAAAATGTATGAGAGGCTGATGGAAGCAGACTTAGTTGTCGCTCTCAAAGGGAAATTGTAAAAGCACCTGAAAAGAAAATAAATTTCAGGGCTGTTTGGAAAGGACAGGACAGTGTGACTTAGCTGAAATGTTCTGACATGGACATGAAAGGCTGAGTGGCCTCTATGCTGTAACAAGCCTCTGATTCAAGGGCATGATTGGGAGAAAGTAATGAGAGACAATGAATTATTGGGGAGGTTATAAAGGTGGAAATTGAAGGATTACTGACATTTGGTTCACTAACTTTTGACAGAAGGTTTCCTAATGGACAGCACACAAGTGAATAAGAAGTCAAAAGGTAGTTGAATCTGTAGTGCAGCAATAAAGCTGCTATTCTGTTAATCCTGAGACCCAAGTTAATGGTTAAGGGAAATGGGTTCAAATCCAGCTAGGGAAACTGGTGGAAATTAAAGTCAACATATAAAACCTAGAATTGAAAATGGGCCCAACACAATAAAAACGATCAATTTACCAATCATTGCTGTCTTGTTCACAAATACGCCTTTGAGAAGGAATTCTGCTATCTTTACCCGGTGTGGTCTAAATGTGATTTCAGACTAACAGCAATTAGCTTAATTAACCCAACTGTTGTCTGAAATTCACTAGTAAGCAATTCAGTTTAAAGATAATTCGGGGTAGTCAGTGGCCTCATCCCATTAAAAAATAAACTAAGAAAGCAACTTGTCACCATGACAGAGAGAGAAAGAAGGTTCTCTGCATCTCTGAGATGAGGGATTGGCCAATTCTGACTCATATTTTTCTGTTAAATACATTGCTGTGACTATTGCTTGTGACAGAGGAATCTTACAAAATGCACAGAGATTAGCCAGCTCATCCTCATCCATTCTTGAAAAATTGCTGCAAATTTCAAGCTACCATTCTCATCTATTTTCTCTCAGCTATAAAAACAAGTTTCAACATTTGATGTGAAATGCCTCTTGTTATGTGGACAAATTAGCGAATGTGGGAATTTTCTCTGTAAGTCAGAAAGGGTTAAAGAGGAGATTTAACACAGGTGTTCAAAATTTCAAAGGTTTTTGGAAAAATAAATGGGGACAGTAAGATTGATAACCAGAGGACACAGATTTAAGGTGATTGACAAAGAATCAGAGGGGAGATGAGACAAACAAATGGTTCTTTGTGGTGAGTTTCTGTGATCTACAAAGTACCAAAAAGAGTGGTCGAACCAGATTCACAGGAAAGGGGAATTGTATTTCTACATAAAATTTGCAGATTGATGGGAAAATGCAAGAGACTGGGACTAATTGGGTAACATTCTTTTATTCTTCAATGGCATGAGGACATCACTAGCATGGACAGTAATTATTACTAATACTAATTTTGTCCTTAAACCAGGTGGCTTCCTAGACCAATTCAGAGGGCAGTTAAGAATCATAGAATCCCTACAGTTTGAAAAGAGGCCATGCAGCCCACAGAGTCCACACCAACCCTCCATCCCACCCAGACCCACCCGCCTAGCCTATCCCTGTAACCCCACATTTCCCATGTCTAATCTACTTAGCCTGCACATCCCTGGACACTATGGACAATTTAACATGCCGATTCACCTAAACTGTGCATCTTTGGATTACAGGAGAAAAACGGAGCATCCAGAGCAAACCCACACAGATACAGGGAGAAAACTGGAGTGTCCAGAGCAAACTCCACACAGATACAGGGAGAAAACTGGAGTGTCCAGAGCAAACCCACACAGGCAATTGTCCAAGGGTGGAACTGAACCTGGACACTTGTGCTGTGAGGCAGCAGTGCTACCCACTGAACGACTGCTAAGAATCAGCCATGTTGCCATGGTCAGGAGACACATATAGATGAGGAAGACAATGATGGTTGGCCTAGTCACCATGACTGAGACCAGCTCTGTGTTCCAAATTGATAAACATGATTTATGTTCATCCAGTTGCTGTCATGGGATATAAACTCATGTCTCCACAATATATTAGCTCTGGGCCTTGAGATTACTTGTCAAGTGACATTATAACCATGTCACCTCCTGCAACCTTTCTAAGTTTTAGTACAAACATGATGGGCCAAACTGCCCCTGGTGTTTTGGATGAATCTGTAATTGTCCTTCCTTTATCAGAGACAGAGCCCGACTGTGTGACCAAACCAATCAATTTACTAACAGTCAGTCCCATAGAATCAGTCCAACAAGTCCACACTGACCATAAGCCCAAACTAAACTAGTCCCACTTGACTGCTCCTGGCCCATATCCCTTCAAACTTTTCCTAATCATGAACTTACACAAATGTTTTTTTGTTGTAACTGTCCCGACATCCACTACTTCCTTTGGCAGTTCATTCCACACATGAACCGCTCTGTGTGAAAAAGTTGTCCCTCATGTCCATTTTAAATCTTTCTCCTCTCACCTTAAGAATATTTCCCTAGCTTTGAACTCCCCCACTCGAGGAAAAAGATCCTTTTCACTCACCTTATCTATACCTTTCATGATGTTATAAACCTCAATAAGGTCAACCCTCAACCTCCTAAGCTCCAGTGAAAAAAAGTCCCAACATTTCCAGTCTATTTTTATATCTCAAACTCTCCATTCCCTGTAACATCCTGACAAATCTTTTCAGAAACCTCTCCAGTTGCAATTAATTAAGACATCCCACTGGATGTTTACCAAATATCATTTCATCCCTCTCAAAAAAAAACTTTGCTGCAGATTTTGATAAGATGAGAATAGAAATATTCCAGCAATAAAACGTTCTTCCTTAAATTGATGCTCCTGTTACCTAAAGAAGAAATTTCTGGTCTCATTGCAAAAGCTGCAGAACCTCAGAGCAGAATCCATCTCACTCACAGTAATTACATTTGCTTGATTCAAAGGATTTCCCATTACATAATCATAGAGAGCCCCTGGCCTTGATCAGGGCCAGCTCGGGGAGTTCACTCACATCAGAAGGCAGGAAATAGCACACAAATGAAGCTCTTTAAAGGCTGTCACTGTTATTTAAAGCGACGAGTTATTTGCTGCAAGGGAACAAATTGACTGAGGCAAAGAGTAGATCTGTTCCATTTGTGAACGGTAATTCAGAACTTCTGAGGCATGGCACAGTGAAAGAAAGGCTTCCTTCTGGGAACAGAGGAATATGCAACTTGGCCAGTGACCTAGACACATCGGGGAGAAATAACCATGGAAGCATAATATTGTAGATCTCTACTGTGCTGAAAGAGGCCATTCAGCCCATTGAGTTTGCATTGACCCACCGAGAAGCATCTCACCCAAAAACAACCCCCAACACTGTAACCCCACATTTCACATGGCTAACCCGCCTAGTCTGCACATTACTAGATGCCTGGGGCAACTTAGCATGGCCAATCCACCTGACCTTCATGTCTTTGGATCATTGATACCTTTGAGCAGATTAACCTGCACAGGTAGTTCTCTGATAACACACAATTTGGCTGTAACATGATTTGTGCAGTGCAGGCCTTTGTTTATAAAGTGAACCATTATTGGTTATTGTACAATTCCACCCCCGGCACTAAGTGTCTAGGTGAGTGGAGAGCTGGACTCCGTGTTGACATCACATGGTCAGTCGGCTCACACACTTTCTGGTAAAGAGCTCCATGAAAGGTACAGTGCTGTCCTCACTGATTTTAGGTCCCCCTGTGTTTTTGAAAGTAATGATAATGCTGTTGATGACCCTCAATCCATGTCTAAACAGAGTTCTGCTTTGTAAATCAGCAGACTCAGAAACCCCTTAAAGTATCATATTTGCTATATTATTTCAGTGAAATATATAATTTTAAAAAATTATTTAGACTGTGTTATCATTTGTGTTAGGCTAACTACTATTTTTGTTTCAATTTTTATTGGTATTTTTGATGGTTCACCCCAACCCTGTTTTTCCCATAGGCCCCATTGTTTCTATTGCGTTATTGTCTCCAACATGACATTGCACGGGAATGCAACTACAGCGTTATAGGAGAACTATCTGTAATGCATTATTACAACTGGATAGGCAGGGACATATTTGACTGATCACTGTTTATCACAGATTGGCTGAATTTGAAGATTCAACCCACAGAGACCTGTTCCATTGTTCCATTCAAACGCTGTCTCTGCTATCCTACTGCCATTGGAAAAGGTTTCCTCATCATCATAGAATCCCTACAATGTGGAAGCAGGCCATTTGGCCCACTGAGTCCACACCAGCCCTCCAAAGAGCATCCCACTCAGACCCACTTCTATCCCTATAACACTCCATTTCCCATCACTATCCCACCTATCTGCATATCACTAGGCAATTAGCATGGCCAATCTACCTAACCCGCACATGTTTGGACTGTGGCAGACCCAGAGAAAATCCACGTAGACACAGGGAGAATATGTAAACTCCACACAGGCTGTCACCTGAGGCTAGAATCCAACCCAGGTTCCTGATGTTATGAAGCAGCAGTGCATCATGCCAGCACATCATTCATGAGCCTGAATGCTGCAGGTTTACTTCCTCATGTTTAGGTTTGTACACTGAGTGGAATTAGTTGAACACAGGAATACAGGGTCTAATATCACAGATGACACAATGGAAATGTGCAGAGAAAGGTGCATGGTAGCAAACAGAAAGTTACCAAGAGAGGTAAACAGGCTAAAATAGGTGATGCCCAGCGGCATTAGTGCAAGATTATTAATCTTGAAACACGGCTAATGTTCTGCAGACTCATGTTCGAACCTCTCTACAAAAGATTTGGAATAAGATTCAACTGATGACTATGATTTGCCAATTGTCAGAAAAACCCACCTGGCTCACTAATGTCCTTCAGGGAAGGAAATCTGTCATTCTCACCTGGTCTGGCCTACATGTGACTCCAGACCTACATGTGACTCCAGACCTACAGCAATGCCTCTGAAATGGCCTCAGTTGTACCAATTTCTATAAAGTCTCAACAAAGAAATAAAAACTGACAAATTCAGCAGAGGGAGGGAGTTATTTGCAGACTCCTCAACATTGACTCTGGACTCCATGAAATCTCATGACTTCATGTTAATCATGGGCAAGGAGACTTCCTGCTGATTATCACATACTAATGAACCTCAGCTAATGAACCAGTATTCCTCCATATTAAACAACACTTGGAGGAGGCACTGAGGATGGCCCAGGGCATAAAATGTACTCTGAGCTGAAGATTTCAATATCCATCACTAAAGGTGATTCAACAGCAACACTGGTCGGTTCCTGAAGGACAGGGTCTGTTGCAAGTGGTGAAGGAACCAACAAGAGGGAATAACATTCTCAACCTTATTCTTATCAACTACCAGCTGCAGACGCATCTGTCCATGACAGTATCGGCAGGCATGACCATCACACAGACATTGTGAGATGAAGTCCTGTCTTCACACCCTCCATTATGTTGTGTGGCACTATCACCGTGCTAAATGGAACACTCTTTGATCAGATCTACGAATTCAAGACTGGACATCCATGAGACACTGTGGACCATCAACAGCAGCAGAATTGTAAACCAGCACAATCTGCAATCTCATAGATGGCATATCCCCCACTCAGCCATTACCACCAAGTTGGGGATCAACCTTGGTTCAATAGAAACTAAAGGAGAGCTTGCCAGGAGCAGCACCAGGCACCCCTGAAAAGGAGTTGTCAAGCTGGTGAAGAAAAACAGGACCACTTGCATTTGAAACAGCATAAACAGTAAGTGACAAAGGGAAATGAATCATCTGACAACCAACAGATTAGATCTAAAACCTGCAGTCCTGCCACATCGTCATGAATGATGGTGGACAATTAAACAGCTCACTGGAGAAGGAGGCTCCAAAAACATCCTCAGTGATGGAAGCGCCGCAATCATCAGTGCGAAAGGTAAGACTGATCCATCTCAGCCTCCCCCAGTGGTCCTCAGCATTACAGATACCAGTCTGTAGTCAATTCAATTCATTCTATGTGATATCAAGAAGCGGCTGGGGGCATTAGAAACTGCAAAGGCTACTGGCCCTGACAATATTTCAGCAAAGTACTGAAGACTTATGCTCCAGAACTTGCTGCTCCCCTAGCCAAGCTCTTCCAGTACAGTTACAACACTGGCATCTACCCAGTACTGTGGAAAATTGTCCAGGGGTGCTGTGTACATAAAAAGCAGGACAAATCCAAACAGGTCAATTACCACTGTGTCAGTCCAGATGCAATTATCAGTAAAGTGCTGGAAATGTGTCATTAACAGTGCTATCAAGCAGCACCTGCTCAGCAATAATCTGCTCAGTGAAGCCCAGTTTGATTCCACGGAGCCAGTTATTCCTGACCTCACTACAGCCTTGGTTCAAGCATGTATAAAAAAGCTGTCAAATCCAGAGGTGAAGTGAGAGTGACAGTCCTTGACATTAAGGTCCCATTCGACCATGTATGGTATCAAGGAGCCCAACAAAACTGGAATCAAAGGGAACTGGGGCACATTCTCTGCTGGTTGGAGTCATACCTGACACATAGGAAGATGGTTGTGGTTGTTGGAGGTCAGTCATCAGGGCTGCAGCATATCTCTGCAGGAGTTCCTCAGGGTAGTTTTGTAGGCCCAATCATCTTCAGCTGCTTCATCAATGATCTTCCCTCCATCATAAGGTCAGAAGTGGGAATGTTCACCAATGATTGCACAATATTCAGCACCATTCATGACTCCTCAAATACTGAGCATTCTACATTCAAATGCAACAAGATCTGGACAATATCCAGGCTTGGGCTACCAAGTGACTAATAACATTCACAACACACAAAAATGCAGGAAATGACCATATCCAAGAAGAGACAATCTAAACACCACCCCTTGACTTTCAATGGTGTTACCATCACTCAATCCCCCACTATCAACATCTTCAGGGTTACCATTGAACAGAACCTCAATTGGAATCACTGGATGAACACAGTGGCTACACGAGTGGCTCAGAGATTAGGAATACTGCAGTGAGTATCTCACCTCCTGATCCCAAAGCCTGTCCATCATCTGCAAATCACATCATGATCGGCACCTCATTCATAAGCATCCACACCCTCAATCACTGCTGCTCTGGAGCAGCAGTGTGTACTATCTACAAAATGCACTGCAGAAATAAACCAAAGATTCTTAGAAAGCACCTTCCAAACCCAGAACTATTTCTATCTAGAAGGACAAGGGCAGCACATACATGGGAACACCACCACCTGCAAGTTTCCCACCAAGCTACCTACCATTCTGACTTGAAAATATATCAACATTCCTTACTGTCCTGGACTTCCCTCCCTCAGGGCCTTGTGGGTCTGCCTACAGCAGCGGTTCAAGAAGGCAGCTTTTAATCACCTTCTCAAAGGCAACTAGGAACAGGCAATAAAGGATTGACTGTGAGTGATATCCACGTTTCACAAGTGAATTAAAGAAATGAGAGTAAACAGTGAGCAGATGAGCTCCACCAGTGATACTTACCTCCTAATCTCATTAAAGTCTTGATCGAAACAAGTACAAAAGCACTGATTTCCAGAGATGAGGTATGAATAACTATCTTTGACATCCGACCTGTATTTGACTGAGTGTGGCATCTCCATTGGCTGGAAACACACCTGTCAGAATGGAAGCTGGCTGTGGTTGTCAGGAGTAAATCATCTCAGTGCCAGGGCATTTCTGCAAGAGTTCCTTAGAGTAGGTATTTCTCTAATCATACTGTTCACTGATATTGTTACACACTTCTGGTGCATTTGGAACTTAAAGGCAGACCTCCTGGCTCAGAGGTAGGAATTCTACCAGTGCACTACATGAGCCCCTAGTTCCTCAGATTCCATTTATTTTTAATCAACCTTGACAAAGGATGTTATTCTATGCCTCTGGGGAAGCTGAGACTTGAATCTGAGCCTCCTGACTCAGAGGCATGTGCACTACTGCTGCACACACGAACCCCTCTCCAGTTCCTCACAACAGTGAAATCTTACAGCTGCTGATGAGAGTAGGAGATGACACTAGTACAGTTAGAACTGAACTGAAAAAAGAGATGATGGCAGAGAGCTGCAGAAAACCAAAATAACAACTTTATTGACTTTATTGGTCAGTACATTGAGTATAGGAGGTGGGAGATCACGTTGCATTCAATTCTAGTCTTCCTGCTATAGGAAAGGTTTTGTGAATCTTGAAAGGGTTCAGAAAAGATTTACAAGAATGTTGCCAGAGACAGAGGGTTTGAGCTACAAGGAGAGGCTAAATGGGCTGGGTCTATTTTTCCTGGAGCATCAGAGGCTGAGGGGTACAGAAGATTACAAAATCATCAGGGGCATGGATAGGCTGAATTCTCTAGGGGAAAAGATCTTTTTCCAGGGTAGGGGAGTTCAAAATTAGAGGGCATAGGTTAAAGGTGAGAGGGAAAGATTTAAAAGGGACCAATGCAGCAATTTTTTTCATGCTGAAGTTCACGCTTGTATGAAATGAACTGTCAGAAGATGAGGTGGAGGGTCATACAATTAGATTATTTAAAAAGCATCTGGATGGGTATATGAATAGGAAGGGTTTAGAAGGATATGAGCGAATGCTGGCAAATGGGACTAGATTAATATCTGGTCAGTATGGATGAGTTGGTCTGAAGGGTCTGTTTCGATGCTGTACATCTCTAAGACTCTTTAAAACATTGCATTGATTTAGTGTTTATGGCTTACTACGATCTAATATCCTTCAAATTTGAGTCACGCCTGAAATGGATCCCAAATGTTTGAATTTACCCTTTAATGTTTCTCTTGTATTCATTGTGAAGTTGATGACAGATATTTCATAGAGTTCCAGTATATCTCATCTCTTCAGACACAAGTAATATTGCTTCTCATAACAGAGTAAGTCATTCAATTGGTTTATTCATGAAGTAAGTTATTTATTGAAACATGCCGTATGGGTGAACCATTGAACTGTTCAACATAAAACTGTAATCTTGGAAACACTTCTCAATTGATTAATCAAACAAATCAGATTGTTTTGAATTCTTTGAATTCTTGCTACAGAACTTGATAACAAAGAAAATAAACCACCTTGTTCCTCTGCTAAAGTATAATAAACACTTTGTAGCAACTACATTAATTGTAAGCTTACAATGTCTAAATTACCTCAGAGAGCTATGAAAGATGAAGGGAACTGCCAAACATACTCTCTATAATATTCTTAATCCCACTACAACCGGTGCTGAAATACTGAGATATATACAAATGGCTGTGGATATGTTAATGCGTGTGGGGGAGCTGGGTTCTCTGTGACCCCCTGATGAAGTTGTTCAGAATTGCCTGAAAATGAGGCAACATTACCGTGGTGAGGTATTACTGTGCTTCAACTACAGCTCTGATCATTAAAACGGATGGGAACCGCCCCCCACCCTCCTCCCCCGGTTCTGCAATTAGCCAGATGATGTTCTTGTTGGACAGTCAAATCCCAGTCAAGAATTTGGCTTGATAGATCAGATTTTCATTTGTTTTGGTTTTACCAAATTTTCTCCTGCTGAATAAGCACATAAGACTGAAGATTTTGCTTTAACCAAACCAAGTTTATTATGAAAGAAATAATGATAAAATAGAATAATTCAGATTGTCTACCTAGGATACAAATTCAAAGGTTTCAAAAGTTAAAGTATAATCCCTTTAGCCTCAAAACACTACTTTATAAATTTTAAAGAATTGAAATGGCTTTTGTACAATACTCAAAAAGTGCCCCTGGTAATTTTCCCAAAATGCCCCATATGCAATACTCACACCAAGGTCCCTATCACCAATACCGTAGTAGGTTTAAACAACTTGTGACTCAACTTTTAGTCAGGAATCGTGATAGCATCCATACAGTTGGAAGCAGGCCATTAAGTCCATCAAGTCCATACTGACCCTCTCAACAGCATTCCACCCAGACCCACCCCCTTATTCTACACCCTATCACCCTGCATTTCTCATGGCTAATCCACCTAACCTACACATCTTTGGTCTGTGGGAGAAAACCGATGGGTCCGGAGGAAACCCACACAGACACGGGGAGAATGTGCAAACTCCAGTCACCCGAGAGTGGAATCAAACCTAGGTCCTTGGTGCTGACCACTGAGCCACCATGCTGCCCCAATAGCTTCTGCCTGGAGAAACCACATACCTATGTTTCGCTCATTACATTTTAAGTAACTCTTGAAGGTTTTTAATCCCAACAGTTCTGATCTAAGACTCGTAGTAACTCACCTCTCCAATATAAAATGCATTACATCGACTTTTCTTCTTCAGGCCTACTGCCCTGTGTGGCTAGCCTATTCCAAGGTCTTCACAGGGCTGTCCCATTCAAAGTCAAAATTGAAACTAAACATTTCTCTCCCACAGCTATTAATGTTTAAGCTTAAGCAAAAAACAAGTTCCTGAACTCTCTACCAAAAGCTTTGAGGCCTCATTATTTGCCAAGTTGGGACACAAGCACTTAAAATTAAGCAAAGGTTCATTAGAGCGCAACCAATTCATTCTACAGACAAGCTTCTAGGACTGTTTTTAAAAGAATCCACCATGTTTACAGAAATACTTACAAGTTAATTAGGAGCTTCAAACCACAAGGAAAACATGCCAGTTACAAATTCAAAACCCAGAAACTTAACCCACGCAAAATAATATTAAAATGTTTATATATAAACCTTATAGTTTACACCACACCAGTCAGATCAGAGACCATGGTGAAAGAAACAGAGGTCACAGCCTGAAAATATGAACCAATGTGGTTGAAATGGAATAGCTCTCAGAATTAAAGCTATAAGCAACACTGAAATGCAAGCAGCACATAAGTTGAAAATGATTGTATAGTTCGTAATCAACACACTTTTCAGTCTTCACACATAGCTAGCCTCAACTTCATTGAAAACATCTGTTTCAAGAACAAACTATTCTTGACAAAATGGTCAACCATCAGTCATGGAAGATTTAATTGTCTTCTGCCAGAAAGAAGAAAGAAGAAGGAATCTACTGAGATCATCCTATGTTGCATTAGAGAATTGTTTCACACTGTCAACAAGAAGAAAGTTACAGATATTACAGAAATGTTTTCCATCTGTTATTACTGAAGAGTATTGCAATTCATTGTTTCTCAAAGCAAAATTGTCAGTGCCACAGACAGAAATGCTGCTGAATAAATGACATCCCTCCATAACACGACTGGGGATGCAAAAATGTTTAGTTCAGAAGAATATCATTCAAGGAGGGTCGGACCTCATCAACACATTGAACAAAATGAAAATGAGCTGCGTACAATTCCTGGGAAACCAGAACAATGTCCACAGATTCAGGACCTGGTCAAAACAAAGGAATTGTCAGGTCTGAACATCCAGGATCCTGTAATAAAGACAATACCTGTTCAAATGAAAAACCCAATTGCCTGATCCAGAATTCTAGGTATTGCCAAGGAAGTAAATGTCAATGGTGCAACTGTTTACCAGGCAGGATATTCACAAGATTAAATGCCCCCCCCCCCCGATCGTATGTGGAGCAACACCCTGAACTGGCAGGGAAATGTTCATTTGTAAAGGAATTCAGGAGATTAAAGGTGCTCCAGTTAAAGTAATGGACCATCTCTACTGGATTCAGTAGGAATGACTGAATCCAGAACAACATTGAGGGATAAAAGATTCTCCAGCAGAGAAATGACTTCTCAAGGGGTAAAGGGGTAAAATGGAGGTAATGGTTCTGAAAGAGATAATATTGTCATCAGATTAAATGCATCCAGTTAGATGACATAACAGATATTGGAGACTGATGTGCCATCTCTAGCTCCTTAATAGTTGTAAGTGAGTCTTCTGGTTAATGTTATTTGTATCAATTGCTATGATGCAATTAACTACACCTTGCTAGGTAAGATATATACCTCATCTTTTTAAGAGTCTACTGTTCGTTCACAACTATAAATAACTAGCCAGGCCTTTGGAGTCAGCATTGGTGACAACAATATATCCGAGAAAAAGCCACAAATAGTTGGTACCTGAGATTAATGTGATAGTTGTCACACTCCATTCTGCACTCCATTCTTACCCATAGCTGTCTTAAGTCTCAGATAAGGCCTTCATGGCCTGCAGTAAGACATTGTTTGACTATCCCATTATCAACTCTTCGAATGCCAGAAACTTATTGCCTGGTTCTCATTTATAATAGAGTGACACAGCATAGA
The DNA here is from genome assembly GCF_004010195.1 of Chiloscyllium plagiosum. NCBI lineage: Eukaryota > Metazoa > Chordata > Chondrichthyes > Orectolobiformes > Hemiscylliidae > Chiloscyllium > Chiloscyllium plagiosum. The sequence continues at coordinate 4,334,386 of NC_057743.1, forward strand.
AACAAACCATTTGACCCACCAAACCTATGCTGGCTTTATCAAACTAATATTACTCCCTTCATCTTTCCATATAGTCCTAAATTTTTCAAAGTACTTTGGGGTGGCATGATAGCTCAGTGGTTAGCACTGCTGCCTTGCAGTACTAGCAACCTGGGTTCAATCACAGCTTCAGGCAACTGGCTGTGTGGAGCTTGCACATTCACCCCGTGTCTGTGTGAGTTTCCTCCGGGTGCTTCAGTTTCCTCCCACAATCCAAAGATGTGTGGGTTAGGTGAATTGGCCATGATAAATTGCTCATAGTGTGCAGGGATGTGTAGCTTGGTGTATTAGTCAGGAGAAATGCAGAGTAATATGGTAGGGAATGGCTCTGGGTGGGATACTCTTTAAAGTGTTGGTGTGGACTTGTTGGGCCAAATAGCCTGTTTCCACACCATATGGATTCTATTATATTTTGAAAATTACTGTGGAATCTGTTTCTGTTACTGTACAAGGTAATGCATTCTGGACCATATCAACTCACTAATGAAAAAAAAAACACTTCATCCCCCTGTTTTCAATTCAATATAATCTTAAATCTGAATCATCTCATTAATGACCTTCCTATTTATGGAAACAGTTCTTCATAGTCTACAAATGAAGCGGTTCATGATCAAACGCAGGAAAATGTTTAGGCTCAGCCTGACAAATGGTAGTTAACATTTGCATTGCAAAACACTAGGTAGTGACCATTACCAACAAGACAGAGTCTAACCATTGTCCTTGATATTCAAAGGTGTTACCATCACTATTGTCACCAATATAGCATGACCATTGACCAGAAACTGAACTTTACTAGCCAAACAAATAATGCAGTTACAAGTGAAGGTCAGAGGTGAGAAATCATGCAGAAAGTAACTCACCTTCTGACTCCCCAAAGCCTATCCACTATCTTCAAGGCACAAGCTAGGACTATGATGGAATACTCCCTACTTGCCTGAATGGGTGCAGCTCCAGCAACATTCAATAACCTTGAAATCACCTGGAACAGAGCAGCCCCTTTGATTGGCACCACCTCAATATTCAGTCTCTCCACCATCAACACTCCATGGTCAATGTGTATCATCTACAACATGCACTGCAGAAATTTATCCAGGTTTTTTGAGACAGATCTTTCCAAACCCATTACCACTACCATCTAGAAGGACAAGGACAGCAGATGCATTGGAACAACAGCTTCTGCAAGTTCCTCTCCAAGCCACTCACCTCCCTGACTTGGAAAATTATTACTGTTCATTCACTGTCACTGGATCAAAATCTTGGAAGTCCCTCCCTAACAGCATTGTGGGTCAATCTTACACCAAATTAACTGATTCAAAAGGACAGTTCACCACCACCTTTTGAATGGCAATTGGAGATGGACAATAACGGGGGGGGGGGGACGGTGTAGAATAGGATTTCTTTTCAATTCCATTGAATAAGAGCTTCACTGAAAACAGCAGCATTGTCATCCATCCCTAATTACCCCTGATCTGTGTGTCTTTCAGAGGACAATTAAGAGTCAACCACATTGCTTGTTGATCACAGATGGGTCAGACCAGGTAAGGAAGGTGGAATTCCTTTCAGGATAGGGAATAGTGAACCTGATAATAGTGAACAATGAGTGATAGCTTTGTAGTTAGCAATACCTAAAATTGTTTCTAATTCTGGATTTAGTAATTGAATTGAATTCATGAAGCAGCATGGAGGGATTTGAATCCAAGTCACTAGGGCATTATCCTTTCCAAACTGTTAGTCTAGTGGCAGCATCCATTACAGGTAGGGTAATGTAGAAAGTGACACTTCAGTGACTGGGTTGTCAATCAGGTTATGTCTGCTAGCTTTAGCAGCTGAACCTGCCCAAAAATCTCTCACTGAAACTAAACCGAAACCAAAGATAGCCCCAGAAATTGATAGTTAAATAAAGAATAGTAAACTTCATGCTTTACTTTTTCTCAATTTGGCTTCTGAGCCTACCTGCCAATGACAACTCCCTTCCTGAGCTGATGTTAAGGGATGTGTTGGGAGCCTCAGGCAGGCAAAGTGAATAAAGTGAGAATGCCAGTGATGAATGTACCATGATCATGTGCATCTCTGACCTCTCCAATCCAATTATTCTGTCACTGATGGAGGTGACTTCAAGTCATTACACTGATGTCCTTTACTGCCTGAAAGCACTTGGCAAAACGCAGCAACTGTCTATGGTGCAGAACATCATTTATGTGACTGCAGATTTGAAACTCATAGTTAAAGCCACCCTGGGTGTAGTCTCACACTCAGTAGAGAACACCCTGGGGACTAGGCACTGATATTTCAATGCAACATTGATCTGGCAGATGAGATTTGTCTGCTTTCTAATGTAAAAATATATCAAAACACTATTTGAATGTAATATCTTTCTGGTATTCAGGTCAGTATTTAGCTTCTGCTTAACATGGCAAAAACACATTTCTTTCGTTGTTATTTGTTCTGTGGGTTTCTCACACGTATTGGGTACTATGGCAACCACAGCCGCTGTTAAATTGTTTGATTTGCTGCAAAGGACTTGCAAAGGATGTAAAAGGCACTATATAAATGCAAGCCCCTCACTGTTTGTAGCAGTGAATACAAATTCAGAGATAATACTGTCAAGCAAGTGCCTGTCTGGGAGCCATGTTGGATTTGCTCCAGTGTAGTGTTGCCAGGATAAATAAACTGGGAAAGTACAAATGAAACTTCTTATAATTGGACGGTAACAGGTGGTTTTCACTGACAGGAAGCATTGGGACCTAAACCAGCAGCCATCTGGAGATTTACATCACACAACATGGCAGCCAGCTATAACAGTGGGCTGGAATTATTCCTTTAGTTATAATGCATGAAAGAACATTCTGCTTCTCATTCTAAATTTCCAGTCCAGACTGATGGCATGGACGTCTGTTCAACCTGCTCTATCATCAGGGGTTCAATGTAAGCTGATATTTAGAGCATTCTTATATAGCCACAGACAAAAGCTCACACTAAATTTGGGTCCCCTCACAAAGAAGCCTCACCCCCTCAAAGGCGTGGGGTGGGGCGGGATAGTGGCTCAGTGGTTAGCACTGCTGCCTCACAGCGCCAGAGACCCAGGTTCAATTCCAGCCTCAGGCAACTGTGTGGAGTTGGCACATTCTCCCCATGTCTGCGTGGGTTTCCTTCGGGTGCTCCAGTTTCCGTCCACAGTCCAAAGATGTGCAGTTCAGGTGAATTGGCCATTCTAAATTGCCCATAGCATTAGTCTGTGGGAAATGGGTCTGGGTGGGTTACTCTTCGAGAGTTGGTGTGGACTTGTTGGACCGAAGGGCCTGTTTCCACACTGTAGGGAATCTAATAGAAGCTACAGCAATGGTGGAATAAAAACTGAAAGCCTTAGAGAAGTTACAGCACAGAAAAGAGGCCATTCAGTCCATTGAGTCTGCACTGGTTCAACATACTAACCTTCAATTCTAATCCCACTGTCCAGCACCTGGTTCATTACCTTGCATGTTAGAGTTCTTGAAGTGCAGGTCCAGGTTCTTACGAAAAGAGTTTCCACCTCAACCACCAATGTGGGCAGCAAATTCCACTGCCCTCTGGCTGGAAAGTTTTACCACAAGTCACCTTTAATCCTTCAACTAATCACCTTAAATCTGTGTCAACTGTTAACTGTTCTCTGCAATGGAAATCAAGTCTTCCCTGTTCACTCTATCCATACCCCGCGCTATTTTATACACCACAAGTAAGTCAGCCCTCAGCCTCCCTTTTAAAAATAAAACAACTCTTGCCTATTTAATCTTTCCCCAAAACTGCAATTTCCAAACCCTACCAGCATTCTGTGATCTCCCTGCAACAATTATGTACTTCTTATGATTGTGATGTGGTGATCAGAATTGTACATAAAACTCCAGCCGTAGCCTAGCCAGTGTCTTATATAATTCCAGTTTTTCTTCCCTATGTGTGTATTCAATACCTCATCCAATAATCCAAAATATTCCAATAGAATTCTAGGCTGGATTTTCGCTGCTGAGGTAAATAATTTGAGTTGAAAAACTTCCTAACTGGGCAGTCCAACCTTGGTTAAAAAAATTGTTCACTTGCAATTCTTGCAAGAGGGTGTAAATGTGAGAGAGACCAAACACAGAAGCAGATGCTTGTGGGACAGATAGTGCCAAAACAGGCTGGTTAGAAGCTGTGCCTCAGCATTCCGTTGGTCCTAGTCATAATAAGAAAGTTTAGACCCTCTTGCCCTCACTCCTCATAACACCTCAAACCCTTGCCAACACTTCCATGGCTCCACCATACTCATCATGGCAACCAAAAGCTGACTCATAGCTCTTAGTCATTCCTCATTGACTCTCCATGCCAACTCCATAACAACTCATGTCAATCCCATGCCCATTTACCTGGTATGAACTATGTACATAGTCAATGAACCACATACTACCAATGGGAAGAGAGCTCTTATAGTACAGTGATAGCCAGGAGATCCCATTCAAGTCCTAACTTTTCCAGACATTTGTGAGTACGTTACTGAACAGGTTGATTAACAAATATTGTTTTAACAATGGCAAGTATGAAACTGCTCAGGAGAAAGAAATTTCTGCTCAAAAATACTCTTTGATGAAAAATCTGTAGCTCCGACAATCATGTTCAAGTGGCAATCACACAAATTATTAAAATATCGACAACATTAAGTTTCAAATAATTTATAGTGAGGCACAATTAAACATTTGAGACATTGATGAAAGAGGTCACAGAAAGAACAACTTACTATAAACACTTAAAGATGTCAATCGAGCAAAATCAGCAGATGATCAGATTCAGCTCTGGGAATGGGGAGTTGGATCCTGGAGTTGGCTATACTATTTTTTAATGGGAATCGACCCACCCACCCCCAACCCCCATTCCTCAAAAAATGTCTGATACCTAGTCTCAGGCTGAATGTAAAACATGTTATTGAGTTGAAAGTGGAGAAAGAAGGAAAGTTATGCAGGTAATGATCAGATTATCTGGAGTTTGTTTTATGTTAAACATAAATAGCTGGTACAAAGTCATACGCTTTAGCCTTGGAGACAGACAGTGGCTCGATGTTGAAATTGGGGATTTAAAGAGAAAATATTATTGACAATGCAGAATGATGTTGGCAAAGAACCCTAAGGAGCTTCCCTCCTTCCTTCACCCATCTCCTACCTCGTGCCCTCTCCTGCTCCTGTCCCAACAAACCCCCAACAACAACAGGGGAATCAAGGTCTGAGAGGGAAATACATTTGAAAGATAAGTTGTGGGTTTCTCAAAATAAATTAGATTTGCTTTCGGAAGTAGAAAGAAATGTTGGTGCTTCTTAGAAATAAATGTCAATAACTTTGTATCAGCATCCTTTTTTGGCTGATCTAAAATACATCCTGAGAAATTTGCCACAATGGCTGAAATCTTCAGCTGTCAGCTTTGTGGGAGTGGCTATGCAGAAGGATGGATTTTACTGAGTGATTTCTTGCTTCCTCCCAACACACATCTGTTACAACGTGTTAACCAAAAAGTACCCATTCTCTTAAAAAATCTTTCATAGTGTCCTTGCCAGTCCTTACTGTGCTGTGGCACTGCCAATCAATTAGCAGAGGAACAGCTTTTGTATCACTGTTACACATCCAAGGGCACTAGCCCATTATGTTCTGATCATAAATGTGGACTAAATCAGAAATATGTCCTTGAAAAGAATTCAGTACTACATCCTGTTACTTTCCCTGTGCCCTTGCAAATGACATCGTTCCCTTTGCTGCTGTCCATGCTATGACAGACAGACAATCAGAAGTTAATGGTCTGATTCAAACAATGTTTCTCCCAACTCCTCAGCAGAACTGAACAGTTACACCAGTCCAAATTAAATTGACAGTTCCATCACTAATCATTGCTACCTCCCGACTGGAGAAGTTAAAGGCACAGCTTGAGGGAATAAGACATCGCACAGTTTCAGTTGATGGCTGCCGTGTCTGGAGTTAAGGCTTTCTGAAGAAAGGAATCAAAAAGCAGCATCTGTCTTGCAGAAGAACTAACACCAGCTGGCAACGACTCCAATAGGGATGGGGAAATATCATTGTGACTGAATATCAACTAGAATGCTCCTACATTTGAATTGAAAGAGAGTATAGATAGATTGGATAACATCAGAGGGTGGCATGGTGGCTCAGTGATTAGCTTCACAGTGCCAGGCAGCTGACTTCGATTCCAGCCTTGAGCAACAGTCTGTATGGTGTTTGCATGTTCTCCCTTGTGTCTGCATGGGTTTCCTTCAAGTGCTCCAGTTTTCTCCCACACTCCGAAGATATGCAGGCTTTTTGAATCAGCCTTGGTGAATGCAGAGTTACAGGCATAGGATAGGGGGCTGGGCCTGGGTTAGTACAGACTGGATAGGCTGAATGGCCTCTTTCTGCACTGTATAGATTCTACCACAGCCTGGGCTCATAAGTAGCAAGGTAATACTACATAAAAAAGCATACAATGACCATCAACAACTGCAACCCCTATCAAAATCTAGAGCTTGCTATTGACCAGAAACTGACCTTAACCAGCCCATATAAATACTGTGGCTTGAACTGCAGGTCAGAGACTAGGAATTTTGCAGTGAGCAACTCATCTCCTGAATCACAAGTCAGGAGTGTGATAGAATACTCTCCACTTGCCTGGACGGGTACATCTTCAATAACACTCAGGAAGTTCTATACCATCCAGGACAAAGAAGCCAATATGACTGCATTAAATCCACCACTTTTAACATTCACTCCCTCAACAATCAATGGCAACTACATGTACCACCACAAGACACACAGCAACAATTCATCAAAGCTCTTTCATCAACCACACTTTACAAACCCATGACCACTACCATCTGGAAGGACTGGGGAAACAGGTACATAGGAAGACCACCACCTCCAAGTAAGAGAAAGTGAGGACTCAGTTGCTGGAGATGATGTCTTGAAACGGGTAAAGGTGGATAAAACCCCAGGACCTGATCAGGTGTCCCCAAGAACTCTGTGGGAAGGTAGAGAAGTGATTGCTGGGCCTCTTGCTGAGATATTTGTATCATCGATAGTCACAGGTGAGGTGCCGGAAGGCTGGAGGTTGGCAACATGGTGCCACTGTTTAAGAAGGATGGTAAAGACAAACCAGGGAACTATAGACCGGTGAGCCTGACATCAGTGGTGGGCATGTTGTTGGAGGGAATCCTGAGGGACAGGATGTACATGCATTTGGAAAGGCAAGGACTGATTAGGGCTGTGACCAGTGGAGTGCCACAAGGATCAGTGCTGGGTCCTCTACTTTTTGCCATTTACATAAATGATTTGGATGTGAGCATAAGAGGTACAGTTGGTAAGTTCGCAGATGACACCAAAATTGGAGGTGTAGTGGAAAGTGAAGAGAGTTACCTCAGATTACAACAGGATCTTGATCAGATGGGCCAATGGGCTGAGAAGTGGCAGATGGAGTTTAATTCAGATAAATGTGAGATGCTGCATTTTGGGAAAGCAAATCTTAGCAGGACTTATACACTTAATGGTAAGGTCCTAGGGAGTGCTGCTGAACAAAGAGACCTTGGAGTGCAGGTTCATAACTCCTTGAAAATGGAGTCACAGGTAGATAGGATAGTGAAGAAGGGCGTTTGGTATGCTTTCTTTTATTGGTCAGAGTATTGAGTACAGGAGTTGGGAGATCATGTTGCGGCTGTACAGGACATTGGTTAGGCTACTGTTGAAGTGGTGGAGGCTGGAACAATTGCAACATTTAAGAGGCATTTGGATGGGTATATGAATAGGAAGGGTTTGGAGGGATATGGGCTGGGTGCTGGCAGGTGGGAGTAGATTGGGTTGGGATATCTGGTCGGCATGGATGGGTTGGACCAAAGGGTCTGTTTCCATGCTGTACATTTCTATGACTCTATGGCTCTATGAGAGTTTAGAGTGCAGTGCTGGAAAAGCATAGCAGATCAGGCAGCATCCAAGAAGCAGGACTGATGAAGGGCTTTTGCCTGAAACATTGATTCTCCTGCTCCTCAGATGCTGCCTGACGTGCTGTGCTTTTCCAGCACCACACTCTCAACGACCACCACTTGCAAGGTCCCGTCCAACTCCTGCACCATCCTGACTTGGAAATTTATCGCTGTTCCTTCAGTGTCACTGGGCCAGAATCCTGTAACTCCCTCATTTGTGCATGTACCTGCATCATAGGAACTGAAGCACTTTAAGTAAGTCATTCAGAATCATCTACTGTCTCCAGGGCAATTAACAAGGCACTGGACGGGACTTGCAGAACTATTGAATTGCTTCCTGGTCAACTTGCAAGATGGCCTTGACTTCTTTGATAGCCCTAGGAGATAGTGAGGACTGCAGATGCTGGAGCCTCAGAGTTACAGTGCGGTGCTGGAAAAGGCACAGTGGGTCAGGCAGCATCCGAGGAGCAAGAGAGTTGACCTTTCAAGCATAGCCCTTCATCAGGACTAGGGAGGGGGAAGGGGACTGAGAACTAAATAGGGATAGGGAGTTGAGACTAGGGGAGAGGTAGATGGGATGGCGATCAGTGGACAAAAGTAGGCACTGATTGTGATAAGTCAGTGGGAAGTGTGAAGCAGATAGATGGGAAGGAGGATGGACAGGTAGGTCAGGTCAAGAGGGTGGTGCCAAGTCAGAGGGTTGGATCTAGAATGGGGTGGGGTGGCATACCTCCAACTTGGCACCACCCTCTTGACCTGACCTACCTGTCCATCCTCCTTCACACCTATTTGCTCCAGACTCACCATCAACCTCCTACCTCTACCCACCTATCGCCATCCCACTTACCTTTCCTCATTTATTTCTCAGCTCCCTTCCCGTTCCCCAGTCCTAATGAAGGGTTTTGCCCAAAACATTGACTCTCTTGCTCCTCAGATACCACCTGACCTTCTGTGCCTTTTCTGGTGTCATACTTTACTGATTCCTTTGATAGTCCCTAGACCTTTCTGAAAACTTCTGGGTTTGTAATTAAGACTTCACTCGGCAGCCATTTTCATATCAAAAATTGTTAGGCCAATCAAGTTGAATCTTTCTCAAACAATTTCACCCTGTCAAGCTTTAGCCTGAGTCTTTTACTACAATCAATGCTAATAGAACCAGCTGCTCTCATAAGAGACTGGAACCAAAGTTGTATCCGTATTTTGTAAAGGTTCCCCGGGATAGGTTCTCGACCTGGCCAAGGTCTTGCACAAACTTAAGGAGCGAATTATGTTAAAGACTGTTTCTGCGATGACTGATACAGGTGCACTAGTACCAATTGTTTTTTTGATTAGATAATTTACAGTGTGAAAACAGGCCTTTCGGCCCAACAAGTCCACACCGACCCTCTGAAGATCAACCCACCCAGACCCATTCCCCTACATTTACCCCGTCATCTAACACTACAGGCAATTTAGCATGGCCAATTCACCTGACCTGCACATCTTTGGACTGTGGGAGGAAACTGGAGCACCCGGAGGAAACCCACACAGACAGTTGCCCGAGGCGGGAATTGAACGTGGGTCTCTGGCGCTGTGAGGCAGCAGTGCTAACTACTGTGCTACTGTGGTTCATTTGAATCGGTTGACCATTTAACTTGACATTTGGATGTTGCTAAGCAATTTTAGTATTTCAATCCAGATGTAGATTGACTTTTCAGAGTGTGCACTCTCCTGGATACTGGCCATAGAGTTCTCTTACTCCATTTACATCTAGTGGGACTCATTTGCTGTCTCGAGTCCACACACCACCAGCAACTACAATGGCTTACTGGCCCGGATCCTGAAGTAACTATTTGGCTGAGGCTTGGTTTTGTTTTGGGGTTTTGCCGTGGGCTGGCTGAGAGACCATCTGTTCTCAATATGTCCCAAGTGAGGTTATGTAATTGCCTTCACTCATATTCCCCAAGCTCAATCAGACTGGTGAGGGTGTTCATTGCCATTGGAATACCCTAATACGCTCCACTTGCTGCATTTCCCAATGATAAAGCCAGTTGTAGTACCTGCTTGAAGTGCAATTGGGCTTCAGCTAGTAAGTGCTTTTGTAAGGTTACACCATTAATCCCACTCTCGTCGCCACTGAGATAACTCCACAGAGACCGGTATCCCATCATCGAGTCCCCCTTTAGATTAGATTAGATTAGATTACTTACAGTGTGGAAACAGGCCCTTCGGCCCAACAAGTCCACACTGACCCACCGAAGCGCAACCCACCCGTACCCCTACATTTATTTACAAATGAAAGTCGTTGATGCTGATCCAGCTCTCAGAGTGAACAGAACCTCTGACACTCCTGATTATATCTGTCAGCTAGGGCTCCATGATTGTCCAGAATAACAGACACAGTCAGGGAACTCATATTCTATGAGATCCACCTGGCCGATCTCATTAAGGGCTTATGTTCAAAACGTTGATTCTCCTGCTCCTCAGATGCTTAGCTGACCTGCTGTGCTTTTCCAATACTACACTCTTGATTCTAATTTCATTACAATTACTATAGCAAACAGTGCATTTTCCTACATGGAACTGGATTGGACTTTCTGCTGCCCGTACTAACTCAAGGAGGACCAGCTGTGGAGTGTAGTCGTCAATGACATCCCAGAATTCTCATCATGACTGTGTCTTCAGTATGGAACGTGTTTCAGTGCCTCAAATCCAGGGATAATTAAGTTGTACCTGTTCATGTCCAGCCGTGTTGCCTGATATTATCTGGGGAGTGAATACCTTTCCTGGTTGGGGCCAGGTACTCAAGTTTTAGACAAGTGATAACATTCTGGATCTCCAGTGAATTCAGCAGCCCCAGGGCTAACCAAGCTCTTAACATTTTATCTTGCGCACTGTGTGTCTCAATCACAATGTCCAATATTGCTGTCAGCTTACAAACACTATCAATGAAGTCTTACCTCAGAAAACATTTTCTTAAAATTCCAAACTTACAGTTTCTATTCTGTACCTTCATTCGTCACTTCCTCATTGCACTTTCAATTCAATTCTGCTTGAAATATTCCTGCAACCCTGATCTCCAGTGTATTTCAAATTAGTAATTTTGAAAAACGTAAATTTCCAAACTAGAATCTATAGATTTTGGAGAGATAGTTGATTTATAAGGGTGAAGAATGTCTGCTTTACACCACTCTTTCTGCTTATGGTGAACTGTATCAGAGTAAGGACAAAATTAAAAATCACACAACGCCAGGTTATAGTCCAACAGGTTTATTTGGAAGCTCTAGTGCTTCCAAATAAACCCATTGGACTATAACCTGGTGTTGTATGATTTTTAACTTTGTCCACCCCAGTCCAACACCAGCACCTCCACATCAAGAGTAAATGAACAGAAATTGATTAGATTATATTAGATTACATTACAGTGTGGAAACAGGCCCTTCGGCCCAACAAGTCACACCGACCCGCCGAAGCGCAACCCACCCACACCCCTACATTTACCCATTACCTAACACTACAGGCAATTTAGCATGGCCAATTCAACTGACCTGCACATCTTTGGATTGTGGGAGGAAACCGGAGCACCCGGAGGAAACCCACACAGACACGGGGAGAATGTGCAAACTCCACACAGTCAGTCGCCTGAGGCGGGAATTGAACCCGGGTCTCAGGCGCTGTGAGGCAGCAGTGCTAGCCACTGTGCCACCGTGCCACCCACAATTGCTGGTAAAGCTCAGCAGGTCTGGCAGCACCTGGAGAGAATGCAGAGTTAATGTTTTGGGTCAAGTGACCCTGCCTCAGAACATTTCTCTCCACAGATGCTGCCAGACCTGCTGTGCTTTCCTAGCAAATTTCTGTTTTTGCTTCTGATTTCCAGCATCCGCGTTTCTTCTCTTTTCTTCAAGTAAATTAAATCAAGTAAAAGTAACAAACTTTATAGTAAGTAAAGTGAGTTAAAAATGGTGGGATAGCATGGCCAAGGGGAATGCCCGTCCTGCAACATCTGGGGAGTTGATGACATATCTCTCGGCCCAGATGTGCCTGTTGCAGGAAGTGACCCAGATGAGGCCTTTGCAGATGCACAAGCCTGAAATCTGAGTTTCTAAGCTCAGACAGTGGCTGCAATCACTGAGTTCTATCCATGAGGTAGAGAATGGCATAGCTAGCAATTTCAGACAGCTGGTCACACTGCAAGCTGGGCCAGACATGCCAAGAGGAACAGGCAGATAGTGCAGTAGTCCTCAGAGGATCCGCTGTCTAACCAGTATTCCATTCCAGTGAAGGTGATGGATCCTTGGAGAGTACAGCAATATATGGTGACTCCGCTGTACAGTACAGGAGAAAGCAGTATGGAAGGACTAAACTAATTGGGGTTTCAGTTAGATAGGGGAACTAAGGATGTTTCTGTGGATGTCAGGATGATTTGAGGATGATGCATTGTCTCCATGGTGCTAGGGTCAAGTATTTGCCAGAATAATTCCAGGACATTCTTGTGGAGAAAGAAAATGGTCAGAAGTCATGCTTCCCTTTGGTACTAATGAACTAGGGCAGATGGAAGATGTCACCCTGCAATCAGACTTTCTGGAGCCAGGTAGAAAATTAACAAGCAGGGTCTCAAAAGTAGAATCTCCAGATTACTCCCAGTGCGACATGCAAGTGAGTACAGAAACAGGGGAACAGATATATGTGTGATCAGAAATATGGCACACGCAGGAGTGAGGACTTTAGATTTCTGCGATGGCTCTGGGGGAGATGGCACCTGGATTAAATGCTGGGATTGTACCTGAACAGAGTTGGAATAGAGTTTCTTGCAGGGTACTTTGCTAGTTCTGTTTGGGAAGGTTTAGAAAACTCAGCAAGGTGTGGTGTCCTGGCAAGAATACTAGAACGTTTTGCCAGAGTGCTTAAAATGCTGGCAAAGGCAGATACCATAAAAAGGTAGAATAGTAAGTTAACAGATTGAGTCAGAGGAAAGGAGAATGTAATGAAGTTTAAATCAGGATACACTCCTTTTTATGAATGGATGGTCTCGTTAACAATATGGGAGAGTTATAGCTACAATTTGCCTTGTGGCATTGGGATGTTGTGGCAATAATAGAGACCTGACAGAAGTGGATGTTAAATATGCATGATTTCGATATGTTTTGAAATGATAGAAAAGGTCAAAAAGGAAGTGGGGCATTTTTTTTTGGGTTAAGGGGGGAGCTTTGCAGTTCTGGAGAAAGTGGTTTCAAGGACAGAATTGATTTGAATAAGAAAGTTCCAATTAGATTATATTAAATTGTTCTATTTGCGTTATTGTGCTACATTGTGCTTTTGTGCTGTTGCTATTGGTGGCATGGTGGCTCAGTGGCTAGCACTGCTGCCTCACAGCGCCAGGAGCCTGGGTTCAATTCCAGCCTTGGCTGACTGGCTGGGTTGAGTTTATACATTCTTCCGTGTCTGCATGGGTTTCCTCTCAAAATCCAAAGGATTGCAAGTTAGATGGATTTGCCATGCTAAATTGCCCCATTGTGTCTAGAAGGTGTGAAGGCTAGGCTGATTAGCCATAGGAAATGTAAGCTTAGGATATGAGGGTGGAATGTTCTTCGGAGGGTTGGTATGAACTCATTGGGCTGAATGGCCTGCTTCCACACTGTAGAGATTTTACGAAATTTACCTATGTATTATACAGACCGCCAGCTAGAGAGGTATAAACGGCAAAGACTAACGATAATAGAGACTTCAATTCCCTGTGTGTTAACTGGATTAGTGGTAATGTAATGGACAATGACGGATAAGCACTCCTGGATTATATTCAGGAGATTCTTCTACAGAAATATGTGTTCAGTTTAAGAAGGAAAAGGGAACTGCAAAAGCTGTTTCTTGTGATTGAAGTGGGCCAGGTAGATGAAGTGACAGCAGGGAAATGTTTAGGATATAGTGAATATTATATCAAATAATATAAGATGATAATGAAAATTGGCATTGGTTAACCTAGATAAAAATAATCAACTGACAGAGAATGGACTTCAATGGAGTAAGAATTAAGCTGGAATTAAAGAATGATGGGAGAAACCATAGCTGAACAATGCACTACCTTCAGAGAGTAGATTATTCAGGTACAGGCAAAGGATACCATTTCAAAGGGAAAAGGAGGACAAACAAATCCAGAATTCTCTGGACCGCAAAGTCAGTAGATAATAATTAAAGAAGAAAAAAGCATTCTTATGACAGGTTTCAAGTATAGTCAGTTCCGTTATAATGCGCATTTCTTAAACGTGAATTGGCTATAACGTGATTGAAGACTTTCGGCCATTATTTGTAGAAAGTGAACTTTCCTTACCTGTATTGGCTATAAAGTGATTCTGGTCTCACCGATTTAAAGCATGCTGCTATTACACAAAGATTAATTAGGAAAAAAAGACTAGAAACCACCATAAACACAAAACCCAATGTATTCCATTAGTCATAAGGAAGACTTGGCATTTCCCAGGTTTCTGTGTTGAGACATGTCTTTTCCTCATTTATATTAATCATTTAGATCTTGGTGTACAGGGGACAATTTCAAAGTTTGCGGATGACTCAAAACTTGGAAGAATTCCAAACTGGGAGGAGGACAGTGTAGAACTTAAAAGACAACCGTTGGTGGAATGTGTGAATAGGTAATATATGGAGTTCAATGTGGAAAAGTATGAGGTGCTACACATTTGTACTAACAGCATGGTGAAAGAGCACAGTGAAAGAATATAAACTAAAGGATACAATGATAAAGGGTGCAAAAGAGCAAAAAAACCTGTGTGTAATTGCATATAAGTCATTTTCCTCTTAGTCATTTATGAGGCTTGGGCATCGGCAGTTGGGCCAGCATTTATTGACCATCCCTAGTTGCCCTTAGGAAGGTGGTGGTGAGCTGTCTATTTGAGAAGACAGCTTATTATCAGCTTCTCAAGGACAGCTAGAAGCAAGCAATTAATGTTGGCCAGCCAGGGATACCACATCGCATCAATAAACTTTATAAAGTTCTTGTGTTGTTGGTGAGCCCACAATGCTGTTAACGGAATGTTCCCGGGTTTTCACCCAGTGCTGGTGAAGGAATGGAAGTATATTTCCAAGTCAGGATGCTGAATGGCTCGGAAGGATCTTGAAGGAGATGGTGTTCCCTTGTATCTGCTTGATTGCACCTTCAGAAAGTTCTGTCTAAGGAGCCTGAGTGAACTTCGGCAGTACATCTTGTAAATAGTACACACTGCTGCTACTGAGCATCAGTGGTGAATGGAACAGATGCTTGTGGATGTGGTGCCAATCAAGCAGGCTGCTTTGTCCTGGATGGTGTCAACCTTCTTGAGTGTTATTGGAGCTGTACCTAAATGGGGAGTATTCCATCATACTCCTGATTGGTGCCGTGAAGATGTTGGACAGACTTTTGAGAGTCAAGAAGTGAGTTACTCACTGCAGTATTCATAGCCTCTGACCTGTTTTTGTGTCCTTCAAGATCAGTCAATTGTAATGAGGTCAGCAGTGAGTGGCCCTGGCGAAACCCAAACTGGGTGTTACTAAGCAGGGCTGAAAATGTGTTGCTGGAAAAGCGCAGCAGGTCAGGCAGCATCCAAGGAACAGGAGAATCGACGTTTCGGGCATAAGCCCTTCTTCAGGAATTGCTGAACAGGTGCTGCTTGATAGCACTGTTGGTGACACTTCTATCACTTTGATGATCGAGAATAGACTGATGAGGCAGTGTTTGGTTGGGTTGGATTTGTCCTACTTTTTATGTACAGGACATATATGGGCAATTTTGCACATTGTTTCGTGGATTCCGATGTGACAGCAACTTATGGAACACACATCTTGAGTATTATTGATGGCATATTTCCAGGCCAATAATCTTTGCGGTATCTAATGTGTCTAACCATTTCTTAATATCATGTGGAGTGAATTTAATTGGTTGATGGCATTTAATGGTGACAGAACAAGTAGAGAGAGCTGTCAATAAATCATACAATATTCCAAACTTCAAAAGCAAGGGCATAGAGTACAAAAGCGGGATGCTGAACCTGAATAAGACTAGGTAGACCCTGGCTTCAATATTGTGTATAGTTCTGGGTGTCCCATTTTAGGGAGAATGTGAATGCATTACAGAAACTACAGAAAACCTCAACAGGAATAGAATTAGAAACTTCATAAATGAAAAACATTTGGAGATGTTAATACTAACTTCCTTCGAAAGGAGATTCGAAAAAAGTTGTCAAATTCATGAAATGTCTGGACTGAGTTAATAAGGAGAAACTGTTCCCATTGGATCAAGAACATGGAATCACAGACTGAAAATAATTTTCAGGAGAGACAAATGCAGTGATCCCTCTGAACCCCCAGCATGATATCAAGGTCAGCATTGATGACATGGGGAGTGGACCTGTCCCTAGTTCCAGGCCCTTAAATGTCATTTCTTACACTGGGACAATCAATCAATCTCTCCCTCAGGATGACCAGCAGCCTCAGTGATGGGACCGCCATTGGAAGTCTAAACTTTGATTTGACCTGCTTCAATTCATCCTTATGCTAGCTTTAATTGGACAAAAAAACAGTCTCTAAATCAATTCTTCTGATCAGATTAAAAACAGATTATCAATATTCAACTTCCATCATCTGATTTTCGCACCTGAGATATTTCATGGACTAATAATGATTTTAAACAGGACAAAGAAAGGAACAGTGAAAAGGCACTGAAACCCAAAGCAGGATCTGCCAGTTGATTTGCACTTTTTCTGGAAGTTACACATTGGGATGAAAGATCATCCATTTTGAAATAAAGACAATCGTACAATACTCTGGAATAAACACTGATCTATATTTCAACAATAGCTTCAGAGCAGCAAAGCAAAAATAAGGAAAAATGTATTCAAGAGCAAAGCTTGGAAGACTGTCTCACAGTGTCTGTATCCACCTTGAAGTCAATTCCCAGTTCAAACAACAATCATGTGCTATGAATGTAAGGATGCCTGGAAACTTCACCACTGCTGCAGAAACAGGACAACAGCTAAATGGTTGGGACTCAGGTCTACTTAAGGATTCTAAGAACCTTCAATTTCAATTGTCTTTACCTGTCTCTCTTCCTCTAAGATAGAAGGAGGAGATACCTGTGGAGGCCAAGTCACTGAGCATGTGTGAGAAAGTGATAGATAAAGGGCTTAGATTTTAAAAGTATCAAGGAAAATTGGGAGAAACCATAGAAAGAGAGAGGATCAGCCATGATCATATTGAATAGCAGAATATCGTTAAAGAGTTGAATGGCTGATACTGTTGTGGAAGAATTACTCAACGTTCTATAAAAAAAAATACCAATAGACACAGAAAATCCTTCACAAAATTAAGCTTTTGTTTTCCCTGACTACCCACAATTTCTTTGTTCTTCTCCAGTTTATACAATTTGTTGGCCCTGCGCTTATCGGATAACATTAGCATAGCCAATCATGCTGGCTTGTTTTATCTTTCTAAACTAGTCACTGTCTGCCATCCTGGTTCCTTCCAGCACTCTTAACCTATCACATTACAACACCATCATCTTCAGCATTAGCGGTGTCCCGCAGGGTTCGGTGCTGGGGCCACAGCTGTTCGCATTATATATTAACGATTTGGATGAGGGAACCGGGGGCATTCTAGCGAAGTTTGCCGATGATACGAAGTTAGGTGGACAGGCAGGTAGTACTGAGGAAGTGGGGAGGCTGCAGAAGGATCTTGACAGGTTGGGAGAGTGGTCCAGGAAATGGCTGATGGAATTTAACGTGAGCAAGTGCGAGGTCTTGCACTTTGGCAAAAAGAATAAAAGCATAGACTACTTTCTAAATGGTGAGAAAATTAATAAAGCCAAACCACAAAGGGATCTGGGAGTGCTAGTCAAGGATTCTCTAAAGGTAAACATGCAGGTTGAGTCCATGATTAAGAAAGCGAATGCAATGTTGTCTCTTATCGCAAGAGGGTTGGAATATAAAAGCAGAGATGTACCACTAAGACATTATAAAGCTCTGGTTAGGCCCCATTTGGAGTACTGTGTCCAGTTTTGGTCCCCACACCCCAGGAAGGACATACTGGCACTGGAACGTGTCCAGCGGAGATTCACACGGATGATCCCTGGAATGACAGGTCTAACATATGAGGAACGGCTGAGGATACTGGGATTGTATTCATTGGAGTTTAGAAGATTAAGGGGAGACTTAATAGAGACATACAAAATAATACATGGCTTGGAAAAGGTGGATGCTAGGAAATTGTTTCAGCTAAACGAGGAGACTAGGACCCGTGGACACAGCCTTAGAATTAGAGGGGGTCACTTCAGAACAGAAATGCGGAGACATTTCTTCAGCCAGAGAGTGGTGGGCCTGTGGAATTCATTGCCACGGAGTGCAGGGGAAGCCGGGACGCTAAATGTCTTCAAGGCCGAGATTGATAGATTCTTGTTGTCTAGAGGAATTAAGGGCTACGGGGAGAACGCTGGTAAGTGGAGCTGAAATGCGCATCAGCCATGATTGAATGGCGGAGTGGACTTGATGGGCCGAATGGCCTTACTTCCACTCCTATGTCTTATGGTCTTATTAGCTCATCGCCAAGTGATTTAACTAACCTATCACAATGCACTACCATTATCTGTCACTGGAGCCCTGTCACATGATCCCAGGCATACATTGCACACGAAGTTGACTATATGACAGCCATAATCACTTCCATAATACCTGTTCCTAGTTATGTTTTCTTGAAAGTATTCAGCGTTTCAGCCTCAACCTTTTACCTGAAGCAGAATTTCACACTCTGGGTGAAGAAAATTTCTCCTCACCTCAGTCTTAAATAACTCTGTATCCTTGAGCTATAGCCCCTGGACTGGACTCCCCTTTCATCAGGAACATCCTTTCTGTAATTATACTGTCTAGTCTGTTAAGAATTAGGTTTTCATACTATTATCTTTCACTCTTTTGACTTACATTGAATATAGTTCTAACTGATCCAGTCTCTTTTCATGCATCCATCCTAACATCCCAGGAATCAGTGTGGGAAACCTTCACTGCACTCTCTCCAAAGCTAGAACATCCTTTCCTAGATAAGGAGACCAAAACTGAACACAATACTCCAGGTGTGACCTCACTAAAGCCCTGTACAATTGAGGCAAGATATCCTTGCTGCTGTACTCGAATCCTCTCACTACGAAGGCCAACATACCATTTGCCTTCTTCACCGCCTGCTGCACCTCTGTCTCACTTGCAGCGATTTGCATGTATGCACACCTGGGTCTTATTGCACCTTTGTCAATCTATTGCCATTAAATAACCTTCCTGGTTTTGCTATAAAAACAACTTCATGTTTATCCACATTATAATTCATCTGCCATGCATTTGCCAACTCACTCAGTTTGTCCAAATCACATTAAACCATCACTACATCTTCCTCACAGCTTACTCTCCCATTCAGTTTTGTGTCGTCTACAAACTTGGATAGATGACACGTAATTCCCTTATCTAGATCATTAATATATATTGTAAATAGCTTGGGTTGAGACATTGATCTCTGTGGTATACCACGAGTCACTACCTGCCACTCGGAAAAAAGAACCATTTATTCCTATTCTTTATTTCCTGTCTGCCAATCAGTCAGCATACTCCTTCTAATCCTATGTGCTTTAATTGTACATGCTAATCTCTTACATGGGGCCTTATTGAAAACCTTCTGAAAGTCCAAGTAAATTACGTACACTGGCTCTCCATATCCACTCTACTAGTTACATCCTCACTAAATGTCAGTAGATCTGTCAAGGGCGATTCCTTTTACATTTTTCCTACTACCACTAATAAGCTAACCAGTCTATAATTCCTGGATTTCACCCTACCTCTTTTTATAAATCGTAGGGTTACATTAGTTATCCTCCATCTATAGGAACCGTTCCAGAGTTCCTAGAATAGTGAAAGATGACCGCCAATGCAACCAATATTTCTAGGTCCAATTTCCTTAAGTACCCTGGGAAGTAGATTATCAGGGTTTGGGGATTTATTGGCCTTTATTCCCATCAATTTCTCCCAAACCATTTTTCCACTAATACTGATTATCTTCAGTTCCTCCCTTTCATGTTTGAGTTGTTATTTGTGTTCTTCTTTGTGCAGCCAGTACTAATATATGTAACTAATTGGTTTGCCATCTTTTTGTTCCCCATTATAACATCCCCTCTTTTTGGTATTGAGGGACCTACCTTTGTTTTCATTGATGTTTTGCTCTTCACAAACCTATGAAGCTTTAACAGTTAGTTTGTCTATTCCCCACAGGCTTATTCTTGAACTTTATTTCCCCACCCTTAGTCAAACACTTTGCCCTTCTTTGCAGAAATCTAAACTGCTCCCAATCCTCAGGTCAGCTGCCTTTTTAGATTTGCCAACTTTAAGGGCATTTAAATAATCATTGGATAGTGTAGGTTAGATGGACTTCTGATTGGTTTCACAGGTCAGTGCAATATTGAGGGCCAAAGGGCTTGCAATGCGCTGTAAAGTTCTATGTTCTTTCCTTGGATTCAATACTGACCCTAACTGTCTTTGTTAACTGTGCCCAGGTCACCTTTGTTTTTGAGCAACACAGGAATGAACAATTGCGCAGTTCGTCCATGCATTCTTTCAATATTTAACATTGCTAATCCACCAGCATCCCTTTAAATGATACTCCCCAATTTATCATAGTCAGCTCAAACTTCATACCATTATCATGTCCTGTATTTCAATTCAGGACCCTATTCTCAGAATCACCTTCAAAGGTAGAAGACAGAGGGTGATGGTGGAGGGTTGTTTTTCAGACTGGAGGCCTGTGACCAGTGGAGTGCCACAAGGATCGGTGCTGGATTCTCTACTTTTTGCCATTTACATAAATGATTTGGATGCGAGCATAAGAGGTACAGTCAGTAAGTTTGCAGATGACACCAAAATTGGAGGTGTAGGGGACAGCGAAGAAGGTTAACTCAGATTACAAAAGGATCTTGATCAGATGGGCCAATGGGCTGAGAAGTGGCAGATGGAGTTTAATACAGAT
>NC_057743.1:4355463-4358170 GCF_004010195.1 Chiloscyllium plagiosum
GGATTTGAGCTATAGGGAGAGGCTGAACAGGCTGGGGCTGTTTTTCCTGGAGCATCGGAGGCTGAGGGGTGACCTTATAGAGGTTTATAAAATCATGAGAGGTATGGATGGGATAAATAGACAAAGTCTTTTCCCTGGGGTTGGGGAGTCCAGAACTAGAGGACATAGGTTTAGGTTGAGAGGGGAAAGAAATAAAGAGACCTAAGAGGCAACTTTTTCACGCAGAGGGTAGTACGTGTATGGAATGAGCTGCCAGAGGAAATGGTGGAGGCTGGTACAATTGCAACATTTAAGAGGCATTTGGATGGGTATATGAATAGGAAGGGTTTGGAGGGATAGGGGCCGGGAGCTGGCAGGTGGAACTAGATTGGGTTGGGATATCTGGTCGGCATGGACGGGTTGGACCGAAGGATCTGTTTCCATGCTGTATATCTCTATGACTCTATGACTCTCCATTTTAATGAATATTTCTTACCATATTATGGTCACTCCTCTCCAAGGGACCTTGCCAGCTTGACTGTCAATTATTTAATTTTCATTACACAATACCCAATCTAGAATGGTGTGTTCTCTAATATTCATCCGGAAAACTTTATACGCTCTCCAGGAGTTCCTCCTCTATGACATTGATACAGTTTTGATTTGCCCCATCTGCAAAGCATTCTCAGCAGGGTCACTCTTTTTAAGCTTATCATGCATTTGATGTTGCATTTTATTATTTTTAGGAGATTGTTAGGGAGTAAAATTTGTCTTTTATCCAAGAAAGCCTTGTAATTCAGCTCCTTTGTTTAGACCTAGTTAATTATGTTTTATTTGTAATATAATAGATGTGCTCATTTTTTGTATGACCAACTGAAAACAATTCAAAAAGCGGGGAGCTGATTCCCCTCTTCTGCCCCTCCCTCTTCAGCTGGTTATATATAATTGATGTTTCCCTCCTGATGAAAATCTACATGCCAGGAATAATTGTACTAAGACTGAACAAAGTAATTCTGTCCCATTTTAAAGTCATGAACATGCTTCTATTTTGATAGAATCTTTTAGATTAGATCCCCTACCATGTGGAAACAGGCCCTTCGACTCAACAAGTCCACACTGACCCGCCAAAGAGTAACCCACCCAGACCCATTTCCCTCTGACTAATGCACCTAACACTATGGGCAATTTAGCATGGCCAATTCCCCTGACCTGCACATTTTTGGACTGTAGGAGGAAATTGGAGCACCCGGAGGAAACCCACGCAGACACAGGGAGAATGTGCAAACTCCACACAGTCACCTGAGGGTAGAATTGCACCTGGGACCCTGGTGCTGTGAGGCAGCAGTGCCAACCACTGAGCCACTGTGGAAAATTGGAATGGGAAAGTAGATTGTTATAGGGTGTAGAGGTGGACTGTACCTTTAAGAGAGTTGAAAGGCTAGCAAGGAGCGACAACACTAGCAAGGACTGGCACAGAGAGCCCTGATCAAAGTAAACTAACAAATAGCTACAACTGAGTTGCCATAAAACAAAAATAAATTCAAATTCAGCCAATCAGTTTAAATTATGGCCCAAGATACCAAAATCCAATCAAATTTGAATTTAGTACTTTGATAATATTAAAACCAATGAAATGATCTGATGTTTTGGGGTATAAAACCAAACATTTTGAATAGTTACAAGGAGAACTGTAAAGAACATCCACAAATATAGACTCCTAGTTGAAGAGCTCTCTGAAAGGTACCTGTCTATAAGAAGTTTGTGCAGCAGAACCTCGAAACCGACCAAGAGAAAATCTATGGAGGAAAATCTACAAAGGAGAATTGACAAAGCTGACTGGTTTTTGAAACCTGTTTTTTTTTTGTAAATCTTTATCGGGGTTTTTTATTGGACTAGTATTATAGGGTGGGGAGGTTAAAGATAGGTTTAAGAGAAAAGAATTGTAAATAGCTGCTGTTTTAATGTTCTCTATTGGACTTCAGGAAGAAAATTGTTAATTTTTACTTAAATAGTGATCTCTGGGATAGTTCTTTGCCTCTCGAATTTTAACAGGTTATGGCGTGAGGTGAATGTTTTCTGCATGGCTAATTTAAATTAGTCGAGGGGTTTACCTCAAGTCATAACAAGATAAAGCACATTTGTTTGTAATGGATTATCTGCAATGTTAATCAGAAACTGGGAGAAACCTGCTGAGGTCTTGCAATGTCTCCTGCAGCAGAAAAGTACAATTGTAATTATGATTGGATGAATTTACAAAAGAACTATCCCATTGCAAGTGTAGTAAAGGAATTCATAATGTGCAACAATATTGGCATAAAATAATGACAGCAGGAAATACCTATTTTTAGGCATGAACCTAATGCAAACATAAAGCTTCTGGGGGTTTATGTTGATGACAGGGCAAAAATAAGTGCAGTGTTAAAATACACTTGTTTGAAAGTTTGGGTTAAACACACAATTTTATTCCAAATTGCTAATTAGAATGATCTGCTGTAGTGCGGAGGATCTGAACCAGAAACACAAACAGATCGAACTGGAGAGGTCAAAGGACCTACTTCTGTCCTTCATTTGCATGCTCATAAATTTGCTGGGTTGGTATTCAGGCACTAATTGGACTCATTTTCTTTTGAGTTGTGTATGTGGAGTCTTCACATCCCTTTCCTTGAAGAGTTTTGGCTAAATACACAGCAGCTGAAAATGTGTTGCTGGAAAAGCGCAGCAGGTCAGG
>NC_057743.1:4358280-4378785 GCF_004010195.1 Chiloscyllium plagiosum
GTTGGAGGGTTCCTAGGCGGAAGACGAGGCGCTCTTCCTCCAACCGTCGTGTTGCTTCAGGATAGCTCAGAGACTGAGGGACATGGACGATTGATTCTGACATGCTTTTCTCGGAATCCAGAAGGTGAAGAATACTTGTATCTGTGTACGGAGGGGAGGGTGGTGATGGAAAGAAACAGGGACTTCAACTTTGCTGACATTAACTGGGATCATCTTAGTGTGAAAGGATTAGGCAGGGTGGAATTTTTAATGCACATCCAGGAGAGGTTTTTTGTGCCAGTAGTAGATAGTCCTTTCAAAGATGGGACAATACCACACCTAATCCTAGGGAATGAACCCAGTCAAATGGTTGACATATCTGTGGGTAAGCATTTTGGAGATAGTGATCATAACTTTCAAAGTCGTTATGGAAAGAGATAAGGATAGTGCAGAACTTAAACATCTAAATTGGGGGAAGGTGGATTTCAATAACATTAGATGGAATCTGGCAAACATAGACTGGAAGCAGTTACCTGCAGGCATACCTACATTTGTAATGTGGAAGTCTTTTAAATGTAATATAGTGAGAATTTAGTGCCAGTATTTCTCTCAGAGTGGAAGTTAAAGGCAGAGTCCTGAGAAACCTGAGAGTCAAGAGATATTGAGAATTAGATAAAGAAAAAGAAGGAAGCATGTGTGAGGTACAGAACATTAAAAACATGGATGGCTTTTCAAGAGTATAATGAATATAGGATGTGACTTTAAAAAGAGATTGAGGCAAAGAGGAGCCACGAAATATCCATGGCAGGTGAGATCAAGGAAAACGTAAAGGTTTGTTATGGGTATTTTAAGAGTAAGAAGATTATCAGGAAAAGGATAGGATCTACTGCAGGCTGAAGGAGTAATCTGTGCATGGATCCAAAGGACGTGGGCGATGTATTAAATGATTACTTCTCATCTGTATTCACAGAAGAGAAACATTGCAACCAGGGCCTGGTGATATGTACCCCAGGCTGCTCTGGGAGAGAAGGGAGGAGATTGCTGGGACCCTAGTGGAAATATTTAATACTTCACTGGTCGCAAGTGAAGTGCCAGATGACTGAAGGAAAGTTATTGGTTTCTTTGTTCAAGAAGGGTAGCAGGAATAGGCCAGATAATTGCAGAACAGTTGTGTGATGTCAGTGGTAAGGAAATCACTGGAAAATTTGTGGACAGGATTAATCAACACTTGGAAATGCAGGGATTTATCAGTGATAGTCAACACAGTTTGAGGGAGATGCTGTCTGACTAATTTAACTGAGTTTTTTTGAAAAGGAGAGTAGTGCAGTTGATGTGGTTTGTCTGGACTTCAGTAAAGCCTTCGACAATAACCCACATGGAAGGCTGATCCAAAAGTTAAGAAACCTTGGGATCCAAGGCAAGTTGGTAAACTGGATCCAAAATTGATTTCCAAATAGGAGGCAAAGAGTGGAGGGCTGTTTTTGTGATTCAAAGCTTATGACCAGCAATGTACCACAAAGATCATTGCTGGGACTCTTGCTGTTTGTTATGTACATTAACAATTTGGATGTGAATGTAGAAGATTTAGTTAGTTAGTTTACAGATGACAACAAAATTGCTGGTGTTCTCGACGTTGAGGAGGATGGTCTCAGGCTACAGTCTGATACTGCTCAGCTGATAAATTGGACAGAGCACTGACAGATGGAATTTCATCCTGATAAGTGAGAGGTAATGCATTTTGTAAGGTCTAATAAGGGAAGGATATACACAATGAATGGAAGATCCCCAGAGAGTATTGACAAACAAAGGGACCTTGGTGTATAAGCCCATAGATCCTTAAAGATATCAGCCCAGGTAGACAGGGTGGTGAAGCAGGCACACAGTATTACTGTCTTCATTAGCCAGGGCATAGAATGTAGGAGCAGGGAAGTCTTGTTACAGCTTTATAAAATATTGGTTAGGCCACAGATGTGTGATACTGTGTGCAGTTCTGGTCGTCACTCTATCAGAAAGTGGTAGTGTCCCTAACTCTGAGCTAGGAGACCTGGATTTCAAGTCCCACCTGCTCCAGAATTGTGCAATAACATCTGTGAACAGGATCATTAGGAAATTAAACATGAAGTGCTCAACATTCAAATCTCCTGCAACTTGTATTAATGAGCATTGGCAGGTAATTTAAACCACCTGCTTCATGTGGCTGTGAGCAGCCATTCTTAGGTCTGACTTCAACTTCTTAATAAGATATCCTTACATAGATTTCATTTAGGGAGTGTTGGCTTGTCTACCAGAAAACAGTTGTACAGAATGCAAACATTTTGTGATGGCCAAAAACACTGGCATGCTTGCATTGCAGTTGTTATGGAGATACTGCTTTGGATCATTTTAAAGTGATAGTCGTTATAAATTATTTTCTCATGTGTAACACAGCCACAAAATGCAAGCCTGGGGGAGCTGCTGCTTGAACATAGGTGTCTTTTGTGAGCAAAACAGAAAAGGAATGTTTGTGTGCTATTTAATTTATTCGTGTGATGGTGATGTTTGCTGGGCAGAGGAATTGGCAGTGTTTTGTGTTAAAGTTGCTATCACAATGGACTGCACTGCTCCCATAGACTCGGTCTTGAATTATTCTACCCTCGGGGATTCTGTATTCTCATTGGATCTGGGCACTGGATGCTCCAGCATTCTTGTAGTTACTCAATAGACTCACTGCACCTCAACAGATTGTTTGCTGTAAATGTGCTGCATCTCTACTTTTAGCTGACCTGAGTGTGATGTCTGTCTGACTCTGTGTAATTTCTGTATACTCATTATTTATTTTCCAATATGCAGAATACTGATTACAGTTCTCATACAGTTCTTCCATTACTTTCTTAGAATCTTGATAATGAGACTTTTGTATCAGAGTTATGTCAGTAATATATTCATCAACATTGGACTCCAGAAAGCATAGAGGGAACCCAAAAAAAATTATAATTGACAAAACTGCATAAATTAGACAAAATTAAAGTAAAAGTGTCAGTTAAGTCATTTCCAGTCTCAGACCTTGATATCTTGATTATTTTGTTCACATTGAATGTGATTAATGTGGAGAAAATTGACTTTTCACTTATTGGTACCTTTATGAAGTATAGCAGGCTGGGACAGTGGCTTAGTCGTTAGCACCACAGCCTCACAGCACCAGGAATCTAGGTTCATTTCCAGCTTCTGGCAATTGTCTGTGTAGAGTTTGCATGTCCTCCCCGTATTCTGCTGGGTGCTCTGGTTTCCTCACACAGATGCAGGCTGGGTGGATTAGCCATGGGAAATAGGGGGGGATAGAGTAGGGGTCTGGGTTTGGGTGGGGTGCTCTTTGAAGGGTTGGTGCAGATTGATGGGCCAAACAGCCTCTATCCAGACTGTAATCGTTAATCTCCAACATATCTTCACACAAGCTGTGCTTGCTCGTTTAATGAGCAAAGCCTCCTACAAATTGCACCATATCCAAGAACTAAACACATGGCTGAAATTCTGCTCTGAATGACTGGGAATTAGATTTTTAAAAAGTTCACTTTGAGAGCAATGTTCAGTCACCCCTCAACAATGGGTGCCAATACAACAAGGTCATAACTTGGGCAGAAGTTATTTAAAGGGAATTTGGTCTGAGCCTAATTAAATGATAATGATGTGTGTTTAGTGTTCCATATTTGCCTGAAGCAATCAAATGATTAGATTGTTGTTTCAAGCTGTGAGGCTGAGACATTAAACAGATTCAATTCGTCATTGTAATTCCCTTTTATATTTACTTTATAGTCTGGTGTAAATTCAGATCCACATGCAGCTCAAGTCTTAATTTTTATGATCATTAGTTTTATATGACCTGTAAATCATACAGGTGTTTTCACCATGTTTTGAAGATATAGAGGGTACAAAGATGGTACCTGAGGTACACCCTGAAATACTCAGCAACATGAGCTGGGTGGATCCCACTTTCCATGTTCTGTGCACGCTGAGACATTGGACATCGATCAAGTAAGAAATGGAAGGTTGAGTATTGCCCTCAGTGCCATGGTTTGGAGGTGGGGATATCACCATGCTGGGGGTACTCATGCAGTAGTAGTGTACCTGAGCCAGAAGACCTGGGTTCAAGTCCTAGCTGCTTGAGAGGTGTGTCCTAACACGTTTCAACAGGTTGATTGGAAAAATAAATCACTGAGGTTTTCTAACTCTCTGGTGGAAGTGTCTGGTTGTTGAGCAAGGACTGGGTCAGGCTTGGCTGGCATTTTTCCAGGATGCAAGACATGAAAATCCTCGACGCTTGAAGATGCATAAGAAGAAAGGCTCATTTGTGAATTAGTATTGAGATTGAACTGATGAGTGATAAGCACTGATTGACCCAAAGTGGAAAAGAGGAAGCAGACAGTGCAGAAAAAGAAGCATGAAATGGCTGAAAGGAATACACCAGGATCTCGAAATTCTACAGGGATTCCACCACTAAGGTACGTGGGTGGATGGGTCCTCCAGCAATCCACCCTCCCTTCCCACCGCTTCAACACACTCCCCAGGGCGGACTGTTGGAGATGTTGGGCCTTTAGGAAGCAGTCTGTTTTTGCCTGACAAGGAGCAGAGTATCATCTGTCACTGACCACAAAAATAAAGGGCCGGGGCACTTGAATCAGGTTTTAGGGAGAATAGAGATGTTAAGGGAGAGAATTCCAGAGTTTAGGATCCAGCCTGCTGAAGGCTCACCCACCCACACCAGTTTGATTAAAATCGGTGATGACCAATCAAAGAGTCTATTATCATGTGGCTTGATGCAGCACCATGAGTTTGGGCTGAAGAGAAACTGGTCAAGAAGAAAGCAAAACTAAGAATTGTCTCTTAATATCCCTGTTCATTGCAACTCAATTCTGAAAAATGCTATTTGTGGTAATGAGAGATACGCTAGGTTTTGACTTACGGTTACATGCGCATACTCTATTCCAATAATTCTAAACTAATTATATTATTCAACAGGCTCTCAGTAATCAAACTAACTCTGCCAAAACTGTGCTCTTTATACCCAGTGAGTAATAAATCTATGACATCATTGCAAGATTGCTCCAGGGTTGTCACTTTTTTTTATTCATTTGTGGGACTTGGGTGTCGCTGGCTGGCCAGTACTGATTGCCCATCCTATTTGCCCTTGAGAAGGTGGTAATGAGCTGTCTTCTTGAATCGCTGCAGTCCACTTGCTGTGGGTTGACGCACAATGCCATTAGGGTGGGAACTCCAGGATTTTGACCCAGCAACTGTGAAGGAACAGCGATATATTTCCAAGTCAGGAGGGTGACTGGCTTGGAGGGGAACTTGCAGGGGCTGATGTTCCCAAGTACCTGTTGCCCTTGTCCTTCAAGATGGAAGTGGTTGTGGGTTTGGAAGGTACTGTGTAAGGATCTTTGGTGAATTTCTACAACTTGTAGATAGTACACACTGCTGCTGCTGAGCACTGGTGGTGGAGGGAGTGGATGTTTGTTGATGTGATTCCAATAAAGCAAGTTACTTTGTCCTGGATGGTGTCGAGCTTCTTGAGTTGTTGGAGCTGCACCCATCCAGGCATCCTGTAGATGGTGGATGGACTTTGGGGTGTCAGGAGGTGAGTTACTCACCACAATATCCCTAGTCTCTGATCTGCTCTTGTAGCCACTGTGTTTATGTGGTGAGTCTAGTTGAGTTTTTGGTCAATGTTAACCCTAAGGATGTTGACAGTGGAGGATTCAGTGATGGTTATACCGCTGAATGTCAAGGGACGGTGGTTAGAATGTCTCTTATTGGTGATGGTCATTGTCTGGCATTTGTGTGTTGCGAACGTTACTTGCCACTTGTCAGCCCAAGCCTGGCTGTTGTCCAGACACTTGCCACCATCTGCGAACATCTCCACTTCTGACCTTATGACAGACGGAAGGTCATTGATGAATCAGCTGAAGATTGTTGAGCCTAGGACAATGCCCTGAAGGATTCCTGCCTAGGTGTCCTTGGGCTGAGATGACTGACCCTGCACAACCACAACCATCTTCCTATGTGCCAGGTATGACTCTAACCAGCAGAGAATTTGCCCCTGATACCCATTGATTCCAGTTTTGCCAAGGCTCCTTGATGTCATATTCAGTCAAATGCAGCCTTGATGTCAAGGTGCTGTCCCTCTCCCCTCCCCTCTGGAATTCAGCTCTTTTGTCCATGTTTGAACCAAGGCTGTAATAAGGTCAGGAGCTGAGTGGCCCTGACAGAACCCAAACTGGGTGTCACTGAGCAAGTTCTTGTTGAGCAGGTGCTGATTGATAGCACTGTTAATGATCCTTTCCATCACTTTACTGATGATAGAGAGTAGACTGATTGGGCAGTAATTGGTCAGGTTGAATTTGTCCTGCTTTTTCTGTACAGGACGTACCTGGCCAATTTTCCCCATTGTCGGCTAGATGCCAGTGTTGTAACTGTACTGGAAGAGCTTGGGTAGGGGAGTAGCATATTCTGGAGCACACTTCTTCAGTACTATTGTCAGAACGTTATCAGGGCTCATTTCCTTGGCAGCATGACTTTGTGAGGGGCAGGTCATGCCTCACAAATCTTATTGAGTGTTTTGAGGAGGTGATGAGACAGGTAGATGAAGGTCGAGCAGTGGACGTGGTTGTACATGGACTTCAGCAAGGCATTTGATAAGGTTCTCCATGTTAAGCTCATTCGTATAATCAGGAGGTTTGGGATACAGGGAGATTTGTCTGTCTGGATTCAGAATTGGTTGGCTGACAGAAGGCAGCAAGTGGTTGTAGATGGAAAGTATTCTGTCTGGAGGTCAGTGGTGTGTGGTGTCCCACAGGGCTCTGTTCATGGGCCCCTGCTCTTTGTAGTTTTTATAAATGACTTGGATGAGGAGGTTGAGGGGTGGGTTAGTACATTTGCCAATGACACAAAGGTTGGAGGTGTCGTTGATAGCATTGAGGGCTATTGCAGGCCGCAACGTGACATAGACAGGATGCAGAGCTGGGCTGAGAAATGGTAGATGGAGTTCAACCTGGATAAATGCAAAGTGATGCATTTTGATAGGTCGAACTTGAATGCTGAATATAGGATTAAAGACAGGATTCTTTGCAGTGTGGAGGAACAGAAGGATATTGATGTTCAAAGTGCATAGATCCCTCAAAGTTGCCACCCAGATGGATAGGGTTGTTAAGAAAGCATATGGTGTTTTGGCCTTCATTAACAGGGGGATCAGGTTTAAGAGCAGTGAGGTTTTGCTACAGCTCTACAAAACCCTGGTGAGACCATACTTGGAATATTGTGTCCAGTTCTGGTCGCCTTATTATAGGAAAAATGTGGAGGATTTGGAGAGGGTGCAAAAGAGGTTTACTAGGCTGCTGCCTGGACTGGAGAGCTTGTCTTACGAGGAGGGGTTGACTGAGCTTGAACTTTGCTCTCTGGAGAGAAGGAGGAAGAGAGGTGACTTGATCGAGGTGTATAAGGTAATGACTTGGATATAGGCATGGATATAGTCAATAGCCAAAGATTTTTCCCCAGGGCAGGATTGACTGCCACGAGGGTCAACGTTTTAAGGTGTTAGGAGGAAGGTATAGAGGTGACATCAGAGGAAAGTTCTTTACAGACAGTTGTGAATACATGGAATGTATTGCCAGTGGTGGTGATGGAGGTAGTCATTAGGGACATTTGAGTGACTACTGGACATGCACATGGACAGCAGTGAATTGAGGAGAGCGTAGGTTAGGTTATTTTATTTTCCACTAGGATTAATCCTCAGCACAGCATCATGGGCTGTATGTTCTATTCAGTATCTCCAGCCATTGTTTGATATCATTTGGAGTGAATTGAACTGGCTGAAGACTGGTATCTGTGGTGCTGGGACCACTGGAGGAGGCCGAGATGGATCATCCACTTGGCACTTCTGGCTGAAGATTGTTGCAAATGCCTTATCTTTTGCACTGATGTGCTGGGCTCCTCCATCATTGATGATGGGGATATTTGTGGAGCCTGGTGCTGGAAAAGCAAAGCAGTTCAAGCAGCTCTTCCTGCTCCTCGGATGCTGCCTGAACTGGTGTGCTTTTCCAGCACCACTCTAATTTAGAATCTGGTTTCCAGCATCTGCAGCCCTTGTTTTCACCTTTTACATATTTGTGGAGCCTCCTCCTCCAGTGAGTTGTTTAACTGTCCACCACCATTCACAACTGGATGTGGCAGGACTGCAGAGCTTAAATCTGATCCATCAGTTGTGGGATTCTTTAGCTTTAGCAACAGTCTATCACTTGCTGTTTATGCTGTTTGACATGCAAGTAGTCCTGTTTGGTAGCTTCACCAGATTGACACCGCATTTTTAGGTATACCTGATGCTGCTCCTGGCATGCCCTCCTGCATTCTCCATTGAACCAGGGTTGATCCCCTGGCATGATGGTAATGGTTGAGTGGGGGAAATGCCAGGGCATCAAGTTACTGATTGTGCTGGAGTACAGTTCTGCTGCTGTCAATGGCCGACATCGCCTCATGGATGCCCAGTCTTGAGCCGATAGATCAGTTTAGTCTGCCCGATTTAGCACGGTGGTAGTGCCACACATTGTGATGGAGGTTATTCTCAATGTGAAGATGGGACTTTGTCTCCACAAGGACAGTGCGGTGGTCACTTTTACCTATACTGTCATGAACAGATGCTTCTGCAGCTGGTAGATTAGTAAGAATGATGTCAAGTATGTTTTTTTCCACTTGTTGGTTCCCTCACCACCTGCCCCAGACCCAGTCTAGCCATTATATCCTTTGGGACCTGACCAGCTCGATCAGTAATGCTGCTGCCAAACCACTCTTGGTGGTGAACATTGAAATGGGTACATGTTGCACCCTTGCCACCCTCCGTGCTTCTTCCAAGTGTCGTTTAGCATGGAGGAGTACTGATTCATCAGCTGAAGGAGGATGGTATGTGGTAACCAGTAAGGGGTTTTCTTGCCCATGTTTAACCTGAAGCCATGAGACTTCATGGGATCCACCATCGATGTCAAGGACTCCCAGAGCAACTCCATCCCGACTGTATCCCACGATTGCCATCTTTGATCTGCCAGTGGGACAGGATATATGCAGGGATGGTGATGGTGGTGACTGAGGTGTTACCTGTAAGTTATGATTCCATAAGAATGACTGTCAGGCTGTTGTTTGACTAGTCTGTGAGACAGCTCTCCTAATTTCGGCACTAGCCCTCAGATGTTGGTAAGGAGGACTTTGCATGGTCGACAGGGCTGTTTGTGTGTTTTTTTCCATTGTCTGTTCTGGCTTCAAGTTCGATGCCAGGTGGTCCATCCAGTTTCATTTCTTTGTTGTGATTTTCTATGAAAATGATACAACTGTGTGGCTTGCTAGGCCGTTTCAGATGGCAGTTCAGAGCCAGCCACATTCCTGTGGCTCTGGATTCACATGTAGGCCAGACCAGGTAAGGATGGCAGAGTTCCTTGCCTAAAGGATATTAGTAAACCAGATGGGTTTTTCTGACAATTGACAATGGTCATCAGTTGACTTTTTTAATTCCAGATTTTTTAAAAATTAAATTCAAATTCCACCATCTGCTGTGGTAGAATTCGAACCCAGGATCCCCAGGACATTATTCTGGGTTTCTGGATTCATAGTCTAGTCATAATACCAGTAGGTCATCACTTCCTCTAATGTCCTTGCACTGTAAAGAGATTTGGAGGTGTGTAGATATCTCAGAGTGTTTTGACTCTGGAAGTGATTAGAAATCAAAATTGCTGAGGTTACAGGCAGACTTGAAACAAGGACAAGAATTCAAAATCAAGGCATGTTTTGTTTGGGAACCGATGTAGACTTGTGGGCAAAGAGATAATGGAGAACTCAATGAATGTAAGATCACAAGCAGCAATATTTACGATGACCATAAATTTATAGGAGTTGGATTAGGTTTTGCTGCAGCTCTACAAAACCCTGGTGAGACCACACTTGGAATATTGTGTCCAGTTCTGGTCGCCCTATTATAGGAAAGATGTGGAGGATTTGGAGAGGGTGCACCATATTTACGATGACCATAAATTTATAGGAGTTGGATTTTGAGAGACCAGCCAAGAATGCATATGAATTATCAAGTCTAGAAGTAATGAAAGCATGAACAAGAGTTTCAGCAGCAAATGAACTAGGATAGGGACAGAGAGGGAGGATGATATGAAGATTAAACTAGCAATTCTTTGTGTTGCCACTGACATGTGGTTGGACGTTCATCTCAAATGTGACACTGAGTTTGGGAACTGTCTGATTTAGCCACAGATAGGTACCAATATCAATTGTGGAAAGTTTCTGCTTATTGAGTACTGAATGTTGGAGAAGCAGACTGACAATTTTGCAAGAGTGAAGGAGTCGAGAGAGAGAGAGAGAGTGGTAAGGGAACAACTGGTCTCGACAGTGTACTTGTGAAAACTAATGCTGTGCTTTCAGTTTATGCTGCCAAAGTGTAGGTGAGAATTAGAAGGAGACAAAGAATAGATCCTTGAAAAAAAAACTTAGCTGCAGTTTAATTAAAGAATATATCTATCAGAGCAATACCTGGGTGTGTAGCAGATGGAGAGGGAACCAACGAGAGGGAAAAATCCACTTGACTTCATCTTTACCTGTTGCAGATTATTTTCATGACAGTATTTTTAGGAGTGAGCATTTAAACATAGAACTTAGGAGCTGGAGTAGGTTATTCAGCCTTGTGAGTCTATCTTCCATTCAATATGATCATAGTTGTTCCCTATCTCAATGGCATATTCCCACTTTCTTCCCATATCCCTGATGCCTTTAAAATCTGAAAATGTTTAATCTCCTTCTTGAATATATTCAGTGGCTTGACATCCAAAGCCTTTTTTTGGTAGAGTATTCTACAGGTTCACTACCCTTTGTCCTAAATGGTCTCTGCCACATCATGAGACTGATTGTAGACTTCCAACTAGGGAAAACATTCTCCCTGCATCTAGTCTGTGCAGCCACTTAGACTTTTCTACTTTTCAATCAGATCCCCTTTCCACTTTCTAAACTGTCGTGAATGCAGGCCCAAAGACAAACCAATCTCTCCTCATTGTCCAGCCCTGTTTTTCCCTGCAAGAGCTTAGTGAACCTCTGCTGCATTCCCTCTATGACAAATATATATTTTCTTAGGTAGGGAAACTAAAACTGCGCACAATACTCCCAAGTGTGGCATTATTAAGACCCTGTATAACTGCAGTAAGATATCCTTACTTCCAAACTCAGACAAATCCTGTTGCAAAGAATGCCAATATACCATTTGCCTTCCTTATTGCTTACTGCGCCTGCCTATCCAGTTTCATTGACTGGTGTACAGGATTCCTAGATCCCTTTGTGCATCCATACTTCCCAATATATTACTAAACTAATTCTCTTCCATTTTGTTTTGAACCTCGAATTGTATAACTTCATTCTTAGTCAGATTGTACTGCACTGACAATGTTTTTGCCCACTCTCTCAACTTGTTTGAATCATCTTGAAGCCTCCTTGCATTGTTCTCACAACTCACAATCCCACCTGTCTTTGTGTCATTAGCAAACTTAAAAATGTTACAAGAAAATAAAACTAAGAACTGAGATGCTAGGAAACTGAAACTAAAGCAGAAATTACTCGAGAAACTCAGCAGATCCGGCAGCATCCTTGGAGAGAAAGCAGAGTTAACACTTTGTTCTGAAGAAGAGTCACTGGACGCAAAATGTTAACTCTGCTTTCTCTCCACAGATGCTGTAAAACCCGCAGAGTTTCACCAGAAATTTCTGTTTTGTGTCAGAAATATTGCATTTGGGTCCCCCCCCCCCCCGCCCAAGTCAGTTTTTTATATATGTTGTGAATAGTTGGGATCCAACCACTGATCTTGCAGTAATCACTGCCTGTAACCCAGAAATATACCCATTTATCTTCACTTTCTATTTCCTGTCTCATCAACCAAATCTCAAACCAATCAAGCCAATAGATTCTCACATTCTGATCACTTAATCTGAACTATCAACATCTGTTATTCCCAGCACTCTACACTCCACCATCCATCCCTCAACTATAGCATTAATGCTATCCCCTCCACACTTCACTTCAGATCTGATGAAGTGTCATCTAGACTCAAAATGTTAGTTTGCCCTGTCTCCATGGATGCTGCCTGACCCGCTGTGATCGTCAGCATTTGTGGTTTTCATGCCAATGGATTACCCCCGTATCATGTGGACAGCACAGTGGCTCAGAGGTTAACTGCTGCCTCACAGCACCAAGGACCTGGGTATGATTCTACCCGCTGCCAACTGTCTATATGAAGGTTATATGTTCTCCCGGTGTCTGTGTGGGTTTCTGCAGGTGCTCTAGTTTCCTCCCACTGTCCAGGCTAGGTTGATTGGCCATGCTAGTTTGCCCATAGTGTACAGGGATGTGTGGACTGGGTGAGTTAGCCACGGGAAATGCAGAGATAGGGTAGCGAAATGAGTCTGGGTGGGATGCTCTTCAGAGAGTCAGTGTGGAATCATTAGCTGAATGGCCTAACTATCCTATGTGATTTAACTGTGCCGCTGACCTCAATTGATGGACTGTATTTAAAGCCTTTCGAAAATTCAAATACGCCTCATCAACTAGTTTTCTCTTATCACTTCTATTGGTTACATCTTCAAAAAGACTCCAGTAGATTTGTTAAGCATGATTTGCCTTTCATAAGCCAATGATGACTTTGTCTATCGCTGTTTATGCTTTCCAAATGTTCTGTCAATGTATCTTTTATAATGAACTCCAGCACGTTTCCCGCTATTGACGTTAGGATAATTGCTCTGGAATTCCGTTTTATTTCCCTTCTCTCTCCTTTAAAAATAGTAGGGCTACATTTGCAGACCTGTAGCAACTGTTCCAGAGTCTCTAGAATTTTTGAAGATGACCACAAATGCATGTATTTGCAGGGCCACTCCTTAGGACCCTTATATGTAGATTATCAGGCTCTGGGGATTTGTCTGTCTTTAACCCCATTACTTTCCCTGGCACTATTTTCTGATTCATACAGATTTATTTCAATTCCATCCTTGATACCCTAACATTTCAGGAAGGTTTTATTTTTATGAAGACACGGTTATTTTCAATGCTGCCATCTGTTTATTCCTCCTATCATTTTTCTTGGTTTCTGACTCTAAGGACCTACATTTGTCTTCTCTAGTCTTTGTAGATTCACATATTTATACAAGTGTTTACAGTCAAATCCGTGTAATTCTAATCTCATACTCTATTTCTCCCCTTTTGATCAAAGCTTTTTGTCCTCTTTTGCTGAATTATAAAATGCTCCCAATCCAGAGGCTTGCTGCCTTTCCTGGCAAATATATAGATCTCTTCTTTGGGACTAATACCTGGAAAAAACTCCATAGAGTCTACTATCCTGTCACCACCTGCATAGTACATGGCACTGCTCTGACTTCCTCAGAGCAAACAGAACCTCTGACACTTCTGTTTATATCTATCAGCCAGGGCTTCCTAATTGGACCAGATTAACAGCCCCAATCAGGGAACTCATATTCTATTAGGTTAAAAATCGCACAACACCTGGTTATAATCCAACAGGTTTATTTGGAAACACTAGCTTTCGGCATGCTGGTCCTTCATCAGGTGATTGTGGAGGATAAGATTGTAAGACACAGCATTTATATC
This sequence comes from Chiloscyllium plagiosum, assembly GCF_004010195.1. Classification (NCBI taxonomy): domain Eukaryota; kingdom Metazoa; phylum Chordata; class Chondrichthyes; order Orectolobiformes; family Hemiscylliidae; genus Chiloscyllium; species Chiloscyllium plagiosum. The sequence continues at coordinate 4,371,919 of NC_057743.1, forward strand.
AAAAGTTTAGAGTATGATGTAACTAGGAATTATACATTGAAAAAGACCTGGATTGTTTGTCTCATATAGTCTCACACAGGTCACCTCACACCTTCAGTGCTTTATCTGGGCCAACGTGGCACCTATTGTTAAAGTTCACTTGAGAATGTAACTTTCAAAAAAAGGTCTAAAATTTAGATATGAAAGAACTGAAACCAATTTGGTCATCCTAAAAGATGAGACACTTAATGGTGGCTCAGTGCTGCTGCCTCACAGTGCTAGGGACCTGGGATTGATTCCCACCGCAGGTGACTGCCTGTGTGGAGTTTGCACGTTAAAGACCTGGATTGTTTGTCTCATATAGTCTCACACAGGTCACCTCACACCTTCAGTGCTTTATCTGGGCCAACGTGGCACCTATTGTTAAAGTTCACTTGAGAATGTAACTTTCAAAAAAAGGTCTAAAATTTACATATGAACGAACTGAAACCAATTTGGTCATCCTAAAAGATGAGACACTTAATGGTGCTGCTGCCTCACAGTGCTGCTGCCTCACAGTGCTAGGGACCTGGGATTGATTCCCAACGCAGGTGACTGCCTGTGTGGAGTTTGCACGTTTTCCTAGTGTCTGCGTGGGTTTCCTTCAGGTACTCTAGTTTCCTCCCACAATCCAAAGATGTGCAGGTCCAGTGAATTGACCATGGTAAATTCCCCATAGCGTTAGGTGCATGAGTCGGGGTAAATATAGGGTAGGGGAATGGGTCTGGGTGAGTTACCCTGTGGAGAGTTGGTGTGGACCTGTTAGCCCAAATGGCCTATTTCCACACTGTAGGGAATCTAAGCTAACGAATAATCCAGGTCTTTTTCAATATATAATTTCAGTTGTATCACACTATAAACTTTTGCTATAAATGCTGTGTCTTACAATCTTATACTCCACAAACACCTGATGAAGGAGCAGCGCTTTGAAAGCTTCCAATTAAACCTGTCAGACTATAACCTGGTGCTATGTGATTTTTAACTTTGTACACCCCAGTCCAACACCGGCATCTCCAAATCATATTCTGAGGTTCACCTGGCTGACCTTGTTCCAAACACAACAATACCTTCCCCAATTGCTTTTATAATCCATGGTTGAGCCATGTTTCTTCTTTAGTTTTTGTGTCAGATAGGAATTAATTATTGTAATTCATGCACACATTCTTTAAGTATGAACCATTGCCTATCCACTGTCAACCCATTTCGTAAGGTTCCCCATTCCATCCTTGCCAATTTGTGCTTGACACCCTCATAGTTCCCATTATTTAAATTCAAGATTCCCTTTATTTAGTTTCAGAATTCATAGTTATTGTAAGTATAAAAGTTTCATCTCCTCTGAGGAGATTCTCTATTGTGCTACATGACACTTCCAGTGTGATAAGTGGTAGAGATTTAGAATCTGTTCACAACTGGCATTGGTAAGGCAGTCTGGGCCATCAACAGCAGCAGAATTTTGTCCAACTACAATCTGTGATCTTATGACCTGGCATATCCTCAGTCTATCATTGTTGTCAACTCTGATTCAATGAACAATCCAGAATGGTATCCCCAGAGTAGCACCAGGCACACTTAAGCATGAAGTGTTAACCCAGGGTAACTAGACACAGGTCTAATTGCATGCCAGAAAATAGAAGCAGCATGAGATGGACAGGGGTAAACAATTCCAGAACCAATGGGTCAGATCTAATCTCTGCAGTCCTGCTCCATCCAGTCATGAATGGTGGTGGACAATTAAACAAATTGTTTAAAGAGGAGACTTCACAAATGTCATCATCCTTGATGGCAGGTTCAGATTCCACGACAATTTTTGACCATGGTGATTCAATCTTATATCAGTCTGGGAAATAAAACTTCTCCCAGGGTGATGCATGACTGAATAATGTAAATATGAAACCAGTCATTACTTATGAACCAAGGCCCGTCTCCATTGGCATTCTGAATTGCTTTATTTTTTTCATCCTTTGAAGTCAGCAGCTGTATTTAAGTGTTTGCAGTTTGTGATCATTATTAATTTTCCTGCGTTGATGAAAACGACTTTGCACCAATGACCTTTCGAAATTCTAAATTTAATAAAATGGGAAGCTCTAATACAGCTAATTCTGCTGACCTGCTTGGGTCAGAAGTGAACTTTTTTTGTCAATACAGGTGGTCAAATTCATCCAAAAATCAATATTTTATCTATTGCATACACCTGGCTTTCCACTTGACAATAAACCACTGATCAAACTGATCATTTTTGTAATGCTTGTGTCAATGAATAACATGATATGGGAATTCACATCAATCATAGTGAAGCTACCCACTAAGACTTTAACTTTGTAAATTACATTTTAAAGGTTGATTTATAGCACACAAATTGGAACAGTTTGAATGTTCACATTGATGTTGAAGAGTTCTGACAGTCTACAGGATGCAGCTAACTTTGTGATCCACCCACCACATTGCTAATACACAGACCGCAATTACCCAGGGTGTTGTTCATAACCTCAAGGCACATTCTAAATTCCATTGTTTTAAGTTTTCATTTTTGTTACAGGGTTATGGAAAGTAGGCAGGAGAGTGGCACTTGGTGACCTGTTCCTTCAGAGGGCAAGCACAGATGCAAGGAGCTAAATGGCCTCATTAAATGCTGTAACTATTCTCTAATTCAATTTATAATTCTCAGATAACAAACTCCTTAAATTGTGAAATTTGGATTTCTAAACTCAAAGCCAGAAATGCAACAGCCAATCTGCACACGGTAAGGCCATATTAATAACATTGAGACAACATTTATAGAATGCCTACAATGTGGAGGCAGGACGTTTACCCTATCAAGTTCATACCAACCCTCTGAAGGGCATCCCATCCACATTCCACTCCTTATCCTATTCCTGTAGTCCTGCACTTCTCATAGGTAATCTACCTAGCTTGCATATTTCTGGACACTGCAGGCAATTTAGTGTGGCCAAACCATCCAACCTGCACATCTTTGGTCTGTAGGAGGAAACCAGAGCACCTGGAGGAAGCCCACGCAGTCACAGAGAGACCATGCAAACTCCATACAGAAAGTTGCCTGAGGGTAGAATTGAACGCAGGTCCCTGGCACTGCGAGGCAGTAGTGCTAACCACTAAGCCACCATGCCACCCCAGGCCAGCTATTTAGTGGTGTTAGCTGAGGGAAAAACTTTGATCAAGATGTTAAGAAGAACAGTCAAACTCTCCTTCAAATAATCACATGCAGCTAGAGAATTTGAGTCTGCCAAGAAAGGAGAAATGTTATTGTAACCTTTTTGTTTTGTGTTCATCAGGACAGATGCAAGAATACCAAGTTTCAAAGGGTACAACAATATATACTGCATGAGAAAAATGGTTGTGATTGACTGGCAATCTGACTCTGATTGGTTAAGGCACTGCCAAGGGGAATACACCAGGGAACCATCACCCACACACTTCTGTTTAGTTCAGAAGGTGCAATGATATGTTAGCCTGCAGAGGTCAGGTAATTACATAAGGAAATATGTAGCTTCCAACAACTGTAAATGGGGTAAATAGTCCACCTGGATAAGAATCTGAAAGTGACTATTCATGTACTGTCGTGTTGGTGTTGAATTGCCAACCAATGAGTACCCTTTTCTCATGCAGTATAAATAGTGTTTCCTTTAAAATTTGTCATATTTGCATACGTCCTGATGAGTGCAAAATGTAAATCTTTGACAGCGTATCGCATTTTTCATGAGTACTTCTTCAAGTAATCCATGGAAGCTTTCACACTAATTTGGGGTGGGCAAAATGTCCTTGCAGTTTAATGCCACTGACAGTGCAGTGTGCCCTGCAGTGATTTGGCACTCTAGATTACATACTCAATTTGGAGTTAAAAGAAATGGTTCAAGAGTATTAACTGGCAACAATGCATAGTGCCATGCTGCAGCTAACACTGATCATCACTGAATTTCAGTATCAACTTTTCACTAGTCCACAAAATAAATTCACAATTGCACTTTGTCTCCTGTCACTTGGCCACTTTCCTATCCATGTTGCAACCACCTCCTATTACATAATCTCTAAATTTTCTTACAAGACTTTGTGCAGCACCCTGAGCTGCTGCATCACTGCCTCATTCAGGAATTGCGCCATAAGATCCTACAATGGATAGTGAGGACAGTTGAATGGATCATCGGGGTCTCTCTTTCCTCCATTACTGACATTGACTCCATGCGCTGCATTCAAAAGGCTAAGACCATTGTGAAAGACCCCACACATCCCTCACTCAAACTCTTCTGACTCCTGCCATCTAGCAGAAGATGATGGAGCATTCCGTCTCTCACGGTCAGACTGTGCAACAGTGTCTTCCCCCAAGCCATCAGGCTTTTTAATACTGTATGATTGGACTCTTTCCCATCTGACAATCTTTGCATGATTTTGAATTGCTGCTAGAACAATGTCTATTAATTATCATTCCTTTATTAAACTGAAACTTGTGTGTTTTGCATTTCTTATGCACTTTATGCCGTGTACGAAGGTTAGTTTGTGCTGTCCAATGTAGCATCCTCATTCCTGGAGAAACACTGCCTTATTTTTACTGTATCAGTTGTATATGGTAGAAATAGCAAATGAAAGCTACGGTATTAAATGTCTTTTGGAAATTAAAGTATCATACATGAAGAGCATTACCCTCAGCAATCCTCACGATTGCCTCATCAAAAGGTGGCACAGTGGCTCAGTGGTTAGCATTGCGGCCTCACAGCAGCAGGGACCCGGGTTCAAATCCCACCTTGGGCAACTGTCTGTGTGGAGTTTGCACGTTCTCCCCGTGTCTGCGTGGGTTTCCTCCGGGTGCTCCGATTTCCTCCCACAGTCCAAAGACGTGCAGGTCAGGTGAATTGGCCATGCTAAATTGCCCGTAGTGTTAGGTGCATTAGTCAGGCGGTAAATGTAGGGGAATGGGTCTTGGTGGGTAGCTCTTCAGAAGGTCAGTGTGGACTTGTTGGGCCGAAGGGCCTGTTTCCACCTTGTAGGGAATCTAAAAAAAAAGCTCAAGTTAATTAAATATGCAGCGATAGTAATGGAATTGGAAATTCAGGAAGGATTGTTAAGATTATCTCCTGTTGCAGATGGACATTGCCCAAATATTTGTGTGGTGAAACTGTACTTACATGTTTTTATTCCAGGTCTCGATGTTATCCACCTTTGTTTGCATGTGGGCTCAGTATCTGTGTGGAATAATCAATTAACAGTTCCACCTCTGACCTTATCAAAGAGGGAAAGTCATTAATGAAGCGGCTAAAGATTCTTGGGTCGAGGATACTACCTGGAGAACTCCTGCAGAGATAACAAGGAGGTACACCTTTAAGTTAAAACGTATAAGGTTTAGAAAGTATTTGTGGAAAACATTTGACACCCAGAAGGTAGTAAAAATGCATTGAGAGGGTAATCTCACAAACTTTAAAACATTGCCGGATTAGAGAGTTTGAGCTAAAAGGGTGACACGGTGCTCAGTGGTGAGCCCTGCTGCCTCACTACATCAGGGACCTGGGTTCGATTCCAGACTCAGGTGACTGTCTGTGTAGGGTTTGCATGTTCTCCCGTCTCTGCGTGGGTTTCTGGGTGGTCTGCTTTCCTCCCCCAGTCCAAAGATGTGCAGCTTAGGTGAATCGGCCATACTAAATTACCCATAGTGCTCAGGGGTGTGTAGGTTAGGTGCATTAGTCAGGGGTAAATATAGGGAAATGGGACTGGGTGAGGTACTCTTCAGAGGGTCAGTCTGGACTTGTTGGGTTGAAAGGCCTGTTTCCACACTGTAGGGATTCTATGAAAAGGAGAGACTGAATAGTCTGGGGCTATTTTCCCTGGAGTTTTGGAGGCTGAGGGGTGACGTTATAAAGGTTTATAAAACCATGAGGGGCAAGATCTTTTTCCCATGATAGGGGAGTCCAAAACTAGAAAGCATAGATTTAAGGTGAGGGGGAAAGATTTAAAATGGACACAAGGGGCAACTTTTTCACACTGAGGGTGGTGTGTGAATGGAACGAGCTGCCATAGGAGGTGATGGAAGCAGATAACATTACACTTATACCATTTAAAAAGCATCTGGATGGGTACATGAATAGGAAGGGTTTAGAAGAATATGGGCCAAATGCTGGCAAATGGGACTAGATCGATTTAGAACATCTGATTGGTACAGTCAAGTTGGACCAAGGAGTCTGTTTCCATGCTTTATAACTCTATGACTCTAAGTATTTGGATGAGCACTTAAAGTGTCATAATATTCAAGGTTATGGGCCTAGTGCTGGAAAGTGGAATAGTGTAGGTTTAGTGCATCTTTGGTGAAACAGGTCATGCTGAGATAACCCGTGTTTCATCAACGCAAATTGGCTATAATGCAATTGATGAATTATGGATGCTGTTTGCATAATGCAAGCTTTCTACTAAATAGGAGTTATGATTTTCCAAAGCAATCTTCTACAGAACAATTTTCTATAGCGGTTTTCCAAAGCATGATTTTCTATAGTACGAAATGGAAGAGGAACGCAACTGTCACTTTACACCAGAATGCACTATACAGACTCGATGGCCCAAAGGTCCTCTTCTGCACTGTTTGAATCCATGGGACTGAGATGCTTTCCCTCCAATAACCACAACTATCTTTCTTTGTACTCGGTACGACTCCAATCAATGGAGAGTTTCCTGCTGGGTTCCACTAACTTCAATTTTGCCAAAGTTCCTGGATCCCACTCTCAGATAAATGTGATCATAACATTGAGGGTGGCACGGTGGCACAGTGGTTAGCACTGCTGCCTCACAACGCCAAAGACCCGGGTTCAATTCCCGCCTTGGGCAACTGTCTGTGTGGAGTTTGCACATTCTCCC